>NW_012267459.1:158936-173470 GCF_000151885.1 Dipodomys ordii
GCTCTTCAGCTCAAGGCGAGCGCTCTACCACTTGAGCTACAGCGCCACTTCCGGTTTTTCTGGTGGTTATTGGAGATAGGAGTCTCCCGGTCTCTCCTGCCTGGGCTGGCTTTGAACCGAGATCCTCAGATCTCAGCCTCCTGAGTAGCTAGGATTACAGGCGTGAGCCACCAGTGCTCGGCGGTGACATGAAATCTTATAGCAAAAAAATAGTTTGAAATTAGGAAATACAGGAAGCTGGGAATACAGAAAAAAGCCAGAAGTAAAAAATGAAAATACATTTGGCTCACAGCCTCTAAGCAGCCAAAGCCAAAAGGAGGCACCATCCATCATGGTGATTAGATGGGTAAAAATTCTGCTCTCAGATCAAAAGCTATTTTGATGCTGAATGTAGAATTGGAAATTTCCTTCAGTGATCCGAAGGAACCTGGATGGTGAGTGGCCTCAAGTGTATAGGCAGCCAAGCTCCCCTACACTGCAGAACTCTGTGGAGGGCAGGGTACTCCGGGGAAAGTAGAATGCTGAACATTAGGTGATGGTTAGAAAGGCTGGGTGTGGTCTTGGGTATTTTGGGGATTGATAATAGGGAGATTAACAGAAGTCCAGCTACAGGATGGACAAGTGACAACTCACTGCCGTGTCCCCTTTCCTGGTTGTCTCTCAACGTGCTCATTGGCTTTTTAGAGCATTTTCTAGAAGAATCTTTGTTTTTCTGTGTTCTGATCTTAAACCCAGGATCTTGGTGCTTGAACTCAGGACCAGGCTGCTGACTCTGGATTTTTTTTTTTTTGCTCAAAGCTGGTGTTCTACCATGTGGGTAAAACCCACATGTCCATTTTGGTGGTTAATTGGAAACTCTCTTGGATTTATATGCCTATGCTTGCTTTGGACCACCTCTCAACCTCTTGAGTAGCTAGGATCACAGATGTGCGCCACCAGTGCCTAGCTATTGGCAACCCTTCTTAACAGTGATATGTGCCTGTCACTCTAATTATGTGTGAGTCTGAGTTTAGAAGTAACAGCTCCAGGCCAGCCCAGGTAGGATATACTGTGAAATTCCATCTCATGAGCCTAGGAAGAAAATGATACCTATTTAAAAAATAACCAGCCTCTCAAAAGGCTTGTGGCATGGCTTAGCAGTAGTACACCTGCCTAGAATGCGCCATCCAAATCAATTGCTTTTCTTTCTCCCTGCACTCAAATCCCAGTACCATTAAAAAAATGTTCTCTGTAATCCTGTGTATCTTGCTACCCTCCAAACCTATTTCTTATACTCAAGAGCTGTTTTCTGTCAGGTAAAATTAGAACACGACAGTCATCAGGCATGATATAATTCTCCCAGATTATCACGGATCAGCTGTGAGCTCTGTTAATACTTAGAAACCCATGAACATTTCTTTGTTCCTGCTGCTTTTTGAGGACAGAACAGCCATGCCCCTCGCCTATGGCTGGAGAAGATGCTGCGCTATAGGTAAATGATATCATCTATTTTTTCATAAATGCAGATGTGTCTTCTGAAAGGCAAGGGTGAAAAAGAATGGAGGCTGATACAAGCAGCAGCATTTAGAACAGCTGGTTGGAGTCTGCAATGAAATCATCTTGCCATCCCATGCCTTTTTTTTTTTTTTGCAAGATGTCAATTATAGGTCATACAGCTTCAAATGAAGAAAAAGAAAGAAAAGAAAAGAAAGAAGAAAAATGCAGCCTAGAGGAACACTTAGAGAATTCTTTTATCTGTTTCAAATTGTTAGCCAGATATCTGTTAAATGTGTTGAAACTCTTGAAGTAGCATTTGGCGTTAGAAATGATGGAGCTGAAGATTTTAATGAATTGGTAGGAAGGTAGTAAAGAATTCCCTCCATACGTAGAAAGTTCTGTAGTTTCACAAATAGCTTGTTTATCTGAGCAATCGCCAGAGGAAAAGTCTGAGGTCAAAACTATAAGCTCACAATGGAGGATCATGATGTTCGCATTATTTTATTTTATTTTTTTGTGTTACTACTGGGGCTCGAACTAAAGGTCTGGGCACCGTTACTTAGCTTTTTCAATCAAGTTAGGCTTTGAACCATAATCCACAGATCTCAGTCTCCTGAGCAACTAGGATTTATAGGTATGGGCTGTCAGCATCCCACTATAATTTTAAAGCTTTATAGTTGTAAACATTATACAAGTAAATTGTATAAGTTAGTTAATTTTAGTTCTTCTCAGAAGGAAAGTGTTTGGGGGTCAGTATGATTAAGAGATATGGTGCTTAGCTTTCTTCAAGCAGGAAATGAGATTCTAACTTTGGCTTTAGACTTGCTTGTATTACAACATCTGGTATAGCGGGACAGGCTAGATCATTCTGTGACCAAAGTCAATGTCAGGGTGTTCACTTTTCCATAGAGTTCAGAGGATTTGTGTAAAGGCGGAACAGTCACTGAACAGATGGCTCGGCAGAGTTAAGAGAATAACTCTTCACAAAGGGATGAGAAATGAATTATGCAAATATTTACATAGCCTGAGGTTCTATGGATATTGAGTTGTTGTATCTGTCTTGTCATCAATTTATATTCCGTTCAAAGAATTGCTTTTTTTGAGGGGGGGGGGAATTGGCTTTGGATTTAGAAACCCAAATAATAAGGAACTAGAGAGAAGTTATAGAAGGAAGTTCCAGCTGAGGTTATTGTAAGCAGTAAGAATAGCAAGAGTAAGAGCTAAGGCCCTGAGGTAGGAATGAGTTAAGTGCTTGTGATAGACAGGGCAAGGCACTGTATCCTGGTAGTCCATGGCAGTACTATGATTTAAATAAGGCCTGAATCACATAGGCCATTGCTATAGGCCCATCTGTTAAAAGCTTGGCCTTTCATTTGGTGTCATTGGGAGGTGGTGGAACTTTGTGTGTGTGGGGGGGGGTCTAGTTCTGGACCAAAACTCAGAGCCTGGGTGCTGTTTCTAAGGTTCTTTGCTCAAGGCTAGTGCTCTCCCATTTGAGCCACAGCTCAATTTCTGGCTTTTTTGGGTAGCTAATTGGAGATAAGAGTCTCACAGATTTTCCTTCCTCAGGCTGGCTTTGAATCTCAATCCTCAGACTTCAGCCTCCTGAGTAGCTAGGATTATTGGTGAGCCACTAGCACCTGGCAAGCTTTTATTTCTATAAGATGATTTTCTTGCAAATATATATATAATGACCTAGAGTTTTTCTTCAGGGTCTCAGGATAGGCAGGCACTCTACCACTTGATCTACCCTCACAGTCATTTTTGATTTGGTTATTTTCAAATAGGGTTTCATGTGTATGCCTAGGATGGCCTGGATTTGATTCTCCTACTTACACTTGACATGATCTGGGATGATGGACATAAATCGTTGAACCCAGCTTTTATTGCTTGAGATGGGATCTTGTACATTTTGGGGATCTAATCTGGCCTTGTACTATGATTTTCCTAATCTCCACCTCCTCAGTAGTAGCTATATATATATATATATACATATATAAAATTATATTTAAAATACAATTTTATTATTATTAAGGTGTTCCATAGAGGAGAGTATTAGTATATTTTATTTATTTATATTATTTATATTTATTGTATATATATTATACACAATAATGAGCTTCACTGTAAATTTTTATTAATACATATATAATGTACTTAGAACATATTCCTCCCCACTACCCTCTCTTTTAGTCCTGGGATTCCTTTCCTCTTCCCAAGTAGTCCCCTTTTCACTTTTTGTTCTTTCTTTCTAGAGTCCACATTTGAGAGAAAATATGTGACAATTTTCTTGTCTGGCTTATTTTGCTTAACATGATCATCTTCTGTTCCATCCATTTCCTGCAAATATCATGATTTCATTATTCTTTATGGTTGAATAATTTTCATTGTGTGTGTGTGTGTGTGTGTGTGCACACGCACGCATACATGTATATGCATATATCACATTTTCCCCCATTTATCTCTTGATGGGCACCTAGGCTGATTTCATTCTTGAACACTGGGAATAGCACCACAATGAACATAGGTACACAGACATCTCTACTGTGTGCTTAGATTCGTTATGGTATATACTCAGGAGTGATATAGCTGGATCATAGGATAGTTCTTTTTTCAGGGTGGGGCATTGAATTCTGAGCTTGCACTCTGTCCCTGAGATTTTTGTTCAGGACCAGTATCCTTCCACTTCCAGTTTTCTGGTAATTTATTGGAGATAAAGGTCTCATGGACTTTCTTGCCCAGGCTGGCTTTGAACCACAACTTCAGATCTCAGCCTCCTGAGTAGTAGGATTACAGTTGTGAGCCGCCAGAACTTTGCTATAGGATACTTCTATTCTTTAGTTTTCCATTTTTCACGGTGGCTGCATTAGTCTACATTCCCACCAACAGTTTATAAGGACTTTGTTTTCCCTCCTCTACATCCAGTGAGAACATCTTTGACTTCTGTGTTGTCCATCCAGAAATTCTGGAATTTCTGTTGAATGATTAACTTCCTGTTTGCTTTTCCTTATTCATTTGTTATTTGTTTGTTTGTTTTTTGCTGGCATACTTGACTTACTGGTTTTCCCTGTATGGTCTTGACTCAAGAATAGCTCAATTTTTAGTGCTTGAAATTTGCTTTTTCTGGCTGAAGCATGTGATACCATTGTTACTGACCACCCCTCAGGCCCCTGAGTTTGGAATTAGTGTTGGGATTCTTATTCCCTCCCCTCCCCCCCCTCTCCACCCCTTCCCTCTCTCGTACTCTCTTCCCCTCCTCTCTTTTCTTTTCCCCTCCCACCCCTCCTCTGTTTTTCTTAATTGTCTCTAGTTCTTTCCCTTCCCTTCTTTTCTAGGTGCCTGGCTCACACCTGCAATCCTAGCTACTACTCAGAAGGCTGAGATCTGAGGATCGCAATTTGAAGCCAGCCTGGGAAGAAAAGTCTGTGAGACTCTTATTGCCAATTAACCAGCAAAAAGCCAAGAGTGGAGCTGTGGCTCAATTAGTAGATTTCCAGCCTTGAGAGAAAAGGTTAAAGGACAGAGCTCAGGCCTGAGTTCAAGCCTTAGTACTCACAGAGAGACAGACAGACCGACAGGCAGGCAGGCAGGCAGGCAGACAGGCAGGCAGACAGGCAGGCAGACAGGCAGACAGACAGGCAGACAGACAGGCAGGCAGACAGGCAGGCAGAGAGGCAGACAGGCAGACAGACAGACAGACAGGCAGACAGACAGACAGACAGACAGACAGACACACACACACACACACACACACACACACACACTGGCTATTCTTATTTTCAGTGTTTCCTTTCCCTCCCCTCCCCTCTCCTTCCCCTCCCTTTCCCTTTCCCTTCCCCTTTCCCTTTCCCTCCCCTCCCCTCCCTTCTCCTCCCCTTCCCTTCTCTTCCCTGTTGCCCTCTCATTCCCTTCATTCTCATTCCCTTCATTCTCCTCCCCTCTTTTCTCTTCTTGCCTCTTCCTTTTCCCCTCTTTTATTTTCTCCCTTCTCTCCTTTTCTTTCCTTTTCATAGACTCTAGGAATATGCTTTTATTTTTAGGGAAAAGACCTAAAATAATAAAATATTCAGTTAGTCAACAGATATTTGTCTTTTTATGGAAATTTCTTAAACCCCTTCCCCCAACTTACTTGTAATGGTTATATTAAGTGACTCTTAGTGTAACAACAAAAAATCAACTTAAATATTGAGATAGTTGCTAAAATTACTCTGTTTTGTGTGTGTGTGTGTGTGTGTGTGTGTGTGTGTGTGTGTGTGTGTGCGCGCATGCGCGTGCCAATACTGGGGCTTGAACTCAAGGCTTGGGTGCCATCTTTGAGTTTTTGTACTCAAGGCTAGTGCTCTATTGCTTGAACCACAGCTCCTTTTCCAGTTTTTTGGTGGTTAATTGGAGATAAGGGTCTCATAGACTTTTCTGCTTGGGCTGACTTTGAACCACATTTCTCAGTTCTCAGCCTCCTGAGTAGCTAAGATTACAGATATAAGCCATTGGTGCCTGGCCTCATTTTTTATCTCTAAAACTGTATCTTTCTCATATGATTATTGTGAGGGATAATACATGCAGAATGTACAATTATGCTTTGTATCCAAATTATTTATGACCTCTAAGTGACATGGAAGGCAATGAATTGATCTGGCAACACCAAACTGGATGAGAATATTGGGAGTCAGATGATCCATGTACACATTCTTTTTAAAGATTTTCCTGTATTTTGAGCATTCTCACTTTTGTGTCTGAGAAGAAAATGTGATATACAAAATGTCACATCATCAAGAAGTCAGGAAAAGCCAGCATCCTAGGAAAAGTGTAGGTGGTGCCAGTGGACGTGGGCATAGACGTGACTGACTTGCCCCTTGTGTTGACTGGCTCCAATCTAACTATACATGTATTGTGCAGGTTGTATTAAGATGATAGATGGAAAAATGATGTTAGGGTCTTGATCCAGTGACAACATGTGAGAGGACACATACGATGTTGAACTGCATGGAAACTGGGATACTTGAAGCAAGTGAATATACTTTTCCCTTGTCTATGACATTTGATCATGCTGGACTCAGAGCTCCCACCTTCCTGAGGAAGAGGAAAAGCAATGTCAAGTTGAATACAGCTCACACCTGTAATCCTAGCCACTTAGAAGGCTGAGATCTGAGGATCACAGTTCAAACATACCCTAGGCAGAAAAGCCTGTGAGGATCTTATCTCCAATTAACCAACAAAAAGCCGGAAGTAGAGGTGGAGCTTAAGTGGTAGAGGGCTAGCCTTGAGAGGAAAAAACAACAACCAAGTGAGCGCTCAAGGTCCTGAGTTGAAGTTCCAATACACACACAATTGACACATTATACCTTTTTAAAAATAGCAAGAGGGCTGGGAAGGTGGCTCAGTGGTAGAGCACTTGTCTTGCATGCCTGAGGCCCTGGGTTTGATTCCTCAGTACCACATAAACAGTAAAACCCAGAAGTGGTGCTGTGGCTTAAGTAGTAGAATGCTAACCTTGAACAAACAAAGCTCAAGGATAGTGCTCAGGCTCTGAGTTCAAGCCCCAAGACTAAAAACAAAAAAGAACATGCAAGCTAGCTAGCCTTTTGTTTATGGGATTAATCTTCTGCTATTTTCTTTTATTTACAGCAGCAGCACCTGGACACTTAATCCTCAGCAGTTTTTTTTTTTTCATTGAAGCAGAGAATCTTTGCAGGGTTTTAGGGATTGTTCAGCGTCTGGAAAGAGAATGACATACAAGAATATGAAAAGCTGTCTCTGCCTTTGATCTTTTGAGAGGTGGAAAGGAGAGGGATGGAAATAAAGGAACAGTGTGACAAATTCTGGTTTTTATCTTTGGGGGGAAAATTTATCCTACCAGAGTGAGGAACTTGGGTTAAGTGAGGAGACAACTGATAGGCACCAGAGATTTCCTGTCCCTCACCTGTCTGTCTGCTCTTTGAAGTGATCTGGGGCTGATTTGGAAAGGTCCTGGCAAGGCGGGATGGAGGGCTGATGGACAGGCTGGAGGCAGAGCACGGCAGATATTTCACTCTCCACACAGGATAGACAGGAGCCTGGGTGAGGCACAGTAACTAGAATAATCAAAGGTTGAAGGCAGCCATCAGAGAGGCTAAGGATTAGATCAGAAGAAGCAGAAGGTATTTCTGACAAGGATCTCAACTCCTACCCATATCTCCATCCCTGCCCTCATTTATCCAGCACTGTTTTGTTTTGTTTTTGGTCAGTCGTGGGGCTTGAACTCTGGGCCTGGGCTCTGTCTCTTAGCTCTTCAGCTCAAGGTGAATGCTCTACCACTTGAGCAATACTACCACTTTGGGTTTTCTGGTGGTTTATTGGAGATAAGAGTCTGAGGGAAGCCGGGCGCCGGTGGCTCACGCCTGTAATCCTAGCTACTGAGGAGTCTAAGATCTGAGGACCATGGTTCAAAGCCAGCTCGGGCAGGAAAGTCCGTGAAACTCTTATCTCCAATAAACCACCAGAAAACCTGAAGTGACACTGTGGCTCAAGTGGTAGAGCACTCGCCTTGAGCTGAAGAGCACAGGGACAGTGCCCAGCCCAGAGTTCAAGCCCTACAACTGACAAAAAAAAAAGAGTCTCAGGGACTTCCCTGCTTGGTCTGGCTTTGAACTGTGATCCTCAGATCTCAGCCTCCTGAATAGCTAGGGTTATAGGCGTGAGCCACCGGCACCTGGCAACGTCTTTTTTTAATTGTTACTATAAAGGTAATGTACAAAGGGATTATAGATACCTAAGTCACGTAAAGAGTACATTTCTTTCTGGACAGTGTCACCCCTTCCTTAATGTTCTCTTGGGTTTCCCCTCCCATCTACCCACAAGTTGTATAGTTCATTTTCAACATAGTGTCTAGTGAGTACCACTGTTGCATTTGCTTACCCTTTGTCCCTCCAAATCTATGTCCCCACTTCCCCTCCCAAAGAGAGACAAATAAACAAGATGAAAACAAAAACAGCAACAAAGGAAAAATGTTTCCATTTCCCAGAGTTCATTTAGATAAATATTATTTTATATGATCAGATGCACATATACATTGTGCCTTTGTGTTTCTCTCGAGATTATCCTCCTTTGGTCTCCCTGTGTGTGAATGCCTAAAGTCCTGTATAATTGATCATGTCCCATGCATGCAGCAGTGTTGAAAGGAGAGCAGCAGAGGAGGGGTCAGGAGATCTGGGATTTGAAGCATCTCTATTCAAGAGAGAAGGGAAAGCAGCTTCCTCCCTTGTGCTTTCAGAACTGGGCTCAGTTCTCAACCAAGTAGACATTTCCATTTCTTCCATCCGTCTCTGGAGGGGCTCCTCAGGAACTGGGATCAGATTAAGTTGCCAAATTATGTATCAGGAGGTGTGTTTTCCTCTGTCTGCCTAAGGCAGAATGTGAAATTTTGTGTTCACTCAGCTATAGAATATGTCTTGAGGAGACAGAAGGGACAAAGGTGAGCATGGACATTATCTTTCCAAAGCTTAGGTTGAAAGATGGAACACAGGACTGGGGACACGGCTCCAGTGGTAGACTATTTGCATAGCAAGTGCAAAGCCTGGAGGAATTTAATCTTTAGTTTCTCTCTCTGTCTCTGTCTCTCTTTCTGTCTCTCTGTCTCTCTCTGTGTCTTTCTGTCTCTCTCTGCATGCTTTTTGTTTTTTGGTCCCGGGGCTTGAACTCAGGGCCTGAGTGCTATCCCTGAGTTTGTTTGTTTGTTTTCCCTTCAAGGCTAGCACTGTACCACTTGAGCCACAGCTCCACTTCTAGCCTTTTGGTGCTTAATCAGAGACAAGAGTTTCACACTTTACTGCCTGGTCTGGCTTTGAACTCGGATCATCACATTTCAGCCTCCTGACTAAGATTACAGGTGTGAGCCACCGTGCTTGGCGCTCTCTCGTGCGCTCCCTCTCTCTCTCTCTCTCTCTTTCTCTCTCACACACACAAACACACACACACACATACATACATACATGCATGTTGGAAGACAAAGAAGGAGCAGACAAATCCCATTGAATGATAAGGAAGCAGTGTTTAGGGCATAGCTGAGGTCGATGCTTTACACAGTAGTCCTGCCCCTTGCAGAAGTGAAATTTAAGCTGAGGCCTGAATGACAGGAAGGCATTAGCAAAACAAAGACCAGAGCAGAGCGTTCTGGGTACGAGCAAAGACAGGCATTAAGTCCCTGGAGAGACACCAAGGTACCAAGTCCCTGGAGAGGGAAGAGAGTTGAAATCTTTGAAGAATAGGGAGAAGGCCATTATGGCTGGAGCTTCTAGAATAAGAGGGAGTGGTCAGGGAGGTAAATACCAAAATCTGTGTATGTTCAAGTCCCCTACCAAAAAATGGCCTAGCAGCTGCATTAAACTTGTGCTCATCCTTTCAACAGAGCCCTGTTTTGTTTTATTTTATTTTGGTACCAGGATTGGGGCTTGAACTCAGGGCCAGAGCACTCTCCCTTAACATTTTTGCTCAAGGATGAGCCATACCTCCATGTCTGGCTTTTTAATGGTTAATTGAAGATAATAATCTCACAAACTTTTCTGCCCTGGCTGACTTTGAACTATGATCCTCACATCTTAGCCTCCTGAGAAGCCACTGGTACTTGGCTTAGAAGTTTTGTGCTTGTTGGTAAAGATTTCCTTTGGGTTCTGATCATTCAAGAGTTCTTAATTCTAATACAAACTGGCCAGAATGATTTCAAGTTCACCAGTGAGAACCCTGTCTTCCATGCATTGTACTCTCTGTGGACATCAGCCACACGCTCAGGGCTTCCCAAGCATATCTGTCCTCCTCACCAACTGGATATGAAATTGAGTCCTTACAAACCCTTCAGAGGTTCAAGAAAATGCTATCTGTATAATTAGTTTTATTATAAGGGATGAGCCAGGACCAACCCAATAGAAAAACACATAGAGTGAGAACTTCATGGTGAATTTACAACCCAGTTAGCTCACCTGAGCTTTGGGGTCCAGAGTTCTTTATTTGGTTTTACTATGTAGACATTATTAGTGGGGTCATTGGTTGTATGATTGAACACAAATCTTTAGCCAACCTAGAGGTAGGGAGGTTAGGCTGATTCAGCTGATTCAAAGCCCAACCCAGTAGTCACATGGTTAGTTTTCCTTGCATGACTAGAAAAGCTACCAAAACTGGGTAAGGACCCTATCTTGATTTTGTCTTCTTAGCATAAGCCCAGGTATGCATATTAGGTCTACTGTGAATGTCAAAGATGCTGCTATGCTCCTATTAGATAGGAAATTTCAAGGCTTTAGAAGCTCCAGGAATCCAAGTCAAAGACCAGATAAATTCTTGTGTGTGTGCATGCACATACCCTCAAACTCCCAATCCTCTTGCCGCAACATACCCGATACTATAGATGTGTGCTACCATACCAGGCCCATATAAATTCTTTGTCATATAATAATATCCAAATTAGTTGTGATTCAACTTGTACTGTAATTTTTTACTGTTTAAGAGGTTGTGAGCTGGGAGCTGGTGGCTCATGCTTGTAATCCTAGCTACTCAGGAAGCTGAGATCTGAGGATCACGGTTCAAAGCCAGCCTGGGCAAGAAGATCTGTGAGACTCCTATCTCCAATTAACCACCAGAAAATCAGAAGTAGAGCTGTGGCTCAAGCTGTAGAGCACTAGCCTTGAGCTCAAGAACCCAGGGACAGCTCCCAGGCCCAGAGTTCAAGCCCACAACTGACAAAAAAAAGAGGCTATGAATGAGTTATAGACTGTCTTAGGAGGGAAGATTGGGGTGTTTTATTTTCTTCCAGATCTCTGCTTTGAGATAGTAAAACTTTGCTAGGAAAATAGGCTAAATATCCTTGCACATTTTTTTTAAATTTATTTTTTGTGAACACACTGTACAGAGGGGTTACAATTACATGGGCAGGTTAATGTGTACATTTCTTATCAAGCATTGCAGCCTCCTCCTTTGTTTACCCTTCACATCCCTTCCCAGCCTCCCCCCCCAATCCTCCCCGCTTCCTCCCCCCCCACCAACATTGTAAAGCTCGTTTTTGACATGACAACTTGTACTTCTCATTGTTGCAACAGGTCCACCTGTATCCTTAAATGACTTGTTTTTCCCCATCTCCCCTACAAGTTATACTGACATCAAATATAGTGAAAGCAGAGGTTATACTGTGGGGGAGGGACATACAAAGCTACAAAGAGATAATCTTATAAATGCATTAGAAACAAATGTATGAAAGGAAAAAAACATTAAAATACATATCTAAGGATTCATTTTCCTAACATCACATTATCTGACCTTTTCCGCTTGACTCATACAAATACTAGATATTGCAAATAAAGGAAACCATGGCACTTATGTTTCTTTGGGCCTGGCTTACTTCACTTAATATAATTTTTTCCAAGTTTTTCCATTTCCTCAGGCCGAAATTTTCTGAATAGAGACCCGGAAACACAACAAATCGAAGAAAGGTTGGACAAATGGAATTGCATGAAGTTGCAGAGCTTCTGCATGGCAAACGACATAGCTAGCAAGATCAATAGAAAGCCCATGGATTGGGAGAAGATCTTCACTAGCCATACGACAGACAAGGGTCTCATATCTAAAATATACTTGGAACTCAAAAAATTAAATCCCCCAACAACAAATCCTCAAAGAAACAACTGTCCAATAAATAAGTGGGCTAAAGACTTAAAGAGAAACTTCTCTGAAGAAGAAAGAAGGATGGACAATAGACACATGAAGAAATGCTCAACATCCCTAGCCATAAAAGAAATGCAAATCAAAACAACATTGAGATACCACCTCACTCCAGTTAGAATGGCTATAATCAAGAACTCTAACAACAACAGATGCTGGAGGGGATGTGGACAGAAAGGAACCTTACTTCATTGTTGGTGGGAGTGTAAACTTGTTCAACCACTTTGGAAAGCAGTATGGAGGTTCCTCAAAAGACTCCACATAGAGCTCCCCTATGACCCAGCAATCCCACTTTTGGGCATTTACCCAAATGTTTACAAACAAGACCACACTAAAGCTACCAGCAAAACTATGTTTATTGCAGCATTATTTACCATAGCTAAGATATGGAACCAGCCCAGATGCCCCTCAGTAGATGAATGGATCAAGAAAATGTGGTATATATACACAATGGAATTCTATGCCTTCATCAGAAAGAATGACATTGCCCCATTTGTTAGGAAATGGAAAATCCTTGCACATTTGTTGAAGTTTGAAGAGTTTGAGTTGAGGGAAAATACTAAAGTTTTGGAAGAAGAAATTTTTTTATTAGTTAAAGCAAGTAATGTAAGCAAGTAAATGTAATACTTTGCCTTCATTTTTATTACTTTGATTTTGTGTTTTTAAAAAATAATTAATATTATTGTCAAGGTGATAATGTAGAGGGTTATAGTTACACACATAAGGTAGTGAGTACATTTCTTGTTGAACATTGTTGCCCTTTCATTTTGGGTTTAATTCCTTACTTTTAACTTCTTAACTTCTTTGGAGCTAGTTTATTATTTTAATATTTATTTATGGATATATATCAAAATATTTTCCAATAAATGGTAAATTAAGAAATATGAGAGATGCATTACTATAATATTAGTTAGGAAAGGATCTTTTATTTTATTATTATACTTTTTTATGCTGGTCCTGGGCTTGAACTCAGCCTGAGAGCTGTCTCTGAGCTTTTTTTCCTCAAGGGTAGCACTCTACCACTTGAGACACAGCTTTACTTCCAGCTTTTGGTGGTTAATTGGAGATAAGAGTCTCACAGACTTTCCTGCCTAGGCTGACTTCGAACCATAATCCTCAGATCTCAGCCTCCTGGGTAGCTAAAGTTATAGGCATGAACCATTGATGCCTGGCTATTTAACTTTATGTGCTCGTACTGGGGCTTAAACTCAGGGCCTCGTGCTTTCATTTGCCTTTTCTACACAAGGCTAGTGCTCTACCACTTAAGCTACACCTTCACTTCTGGAAAGGAGTTTTCTTTTTTCTTTTCTTTTTTTTCTGCTTATGTGGTGCTGAGGAATCAAACCCAGTGCCTCATGCATGCCAGGCAAGCACTCTACCACTGAGCCCCTTCCCAGCCCCTGGAAAGGAGGTTTAAAAACCTGCTAGGATTATTCTTTTATTGTATTTGCTAGTCTTGAGTTTCTTTTGCTCAAGGCTATCACTTTACCACTTGCACAGTGCACTTCCAGCTTTTTCTGAGTAGTTAATTGGAGATAAGAATGTCATGGACATTCTTGCCTGGGCTGGATTTGAACTGTGATCCTCAGATTTCAGACTCCTAAGTAGCTAGGATACAGGTGTGAGCCACCAGTGTCCAGCAGGACTATTCTTTGTTGTTGTTGTTGTTGGTCGTGGGACTTGAACTCTGGGCCTGGGTGCTGTCTCTGCGCTCTTCAGCTCAAGGCTAGTGCTCTACTGCTTGAGCCATAGTGCCACTTCCAGTTTTCTGTGGTTAATTGGAGATAAGAGTCTCAGGGACTTTCCTGCCCCGGCTGGCTTTGAACCAGGATCCTCAGATCTCAGCTTCCTGAATAGCTAGGATTACGGGCGTGAGCCACTGGTGTCTGGCTCTTTTTTTTTTTTTAAACACATAATTTCCATCGAACTAGTTTATGTGTTGAGTAGAAATGAGCCATCATCCTGACTTTATGTGCTTACCTGCCAGGGAAAGATCTATTGCCCCTGTTTCCTAATCATGGAGTTCCATGTCTGTGTTGTTGGCGACACACTCATATGACTGACATGGAGAATTTGTGTGATTCAGTATAACAAAAACATACTACTGCTCAGCCTCCTGAGTAAAGAGATAAATAGGAATGCCAGAGCTTTGGAGCAGCTGAGTGGCTTTCCCTGTTTCTCCAGTGCTCTGTGTGGAGTTCCTAGGGTCCTGCAATAGCTAGTCAGCATGTCCTATGACAATGTCCACCCATCATTTTATTTGTGGTCTCCTGGGCAGGCTGCAGGGGGTATTCTCTATCACCTCCCTTTTCTTTCTTCCTTCCCTCCCTCCCTCCCTCCCTCCCTCCCTCCCTGCCTCCCTCCCTCCCTGCCTCCCT
>NW_012267459.1:173530-217611 GCF_000151885.1 Dipodomys ordii
CTCCCTCCCTCCCTTCCTTCCTTCCTTCCTTCCTTCCTTCCTTCCTTCCTTCCTTCCTTCCTGTCTCTGTCTCTCTGTCTCTCCTTTTCTCTCTTTCTTTCCCAGTCCTGGGGTGTGAATTCAGGGCCTCAACTTTCATACTCAAGGCTAGCACTCTGCCATTTGAGCCACAGCTCCACTTCCAGTTTTTTGGTGATTAATTGGCTGGTTTTGAACTGCAATCCTCAGATCTCAGCCTCCTTAATAGCTAAGATTATATAGACCTGAGCCTGGCTTTTTTTGTTGTTGTTGTTGTTATTTTTTTCTAACTGCCATTTACTTCTTTTTCCAGCCACGGCAAAAAATTCTAGAGAGAGGAGGATGACAGGAATTCTTTACCTGTCACCTTTCAGTGTCTTATAGGTTTCATTCAAGCCAATCAGCCCAGGTATTGGCATAAAGCCTTTCCTCTATGGGATCTTGCCTCCACCTAATGTCACCTGTGTCAGACATCGAAACACTTGGCAATCTGGGGTGATCTATACATGAATAACAATTTATTTCTCCTTTTTTCATCTTTGTGTGTGTGTGTGTGTGTGTGTGTGTGTGTGTGTGTGTGGTGTGGGTGCTGGTCCTGAGGCATGAACTCAGGGCATGGGTGCTGTCCCTGAGCTTTTAAGGGCTAGTGCTCTACCACTTGAGCCACAGCACCACTTGTAGCTTTTTGCTGATTACTTGTAGATAAAACTCTCATGGACTTTCCTGCCTAGGCTGGCTTTAAATCCTGATCCTCACATCTCAGCTTTCTGGTGGCCCTCTCTCTCACTTTTCTTGCTCTTCTATCTTCCAGTGCAAAAATGGGTTCTCTTATTGTGTTAATTGGGAGTTAGTTATGAGCAATTGATAGCAGTATCATGGAAACCCCAAACCCACCAAAACAGCTGAGATTAAGGAGGGAACTAGATTTAAGATCCAAAAAGTTGTAGGTTCTCCCTACAAAAGATTCAATAGGAAACTCCTTTTCTGCCTCCTGACTCCCTTAGCAAGAGGAAGAGGCACTCTAGAGACCCAGAGAATGTGTTTATCCATAGGTCATCCAAGTATAAAGATGGTTCTTGCCTGTTCCTAGAAGAAAGATTTGTAACAGCCTAATTTTGATCAAGTAACCATTGTTAGTCCTCCAAAGAGCTCCAGTAGGATGATGTAGCTACCCAGGTATAGACTCTGGCTTGTATGTGGAAGGGGAAAGGTTCAATACCCAGATGAAGGAGAAATCCATTAGATCAGTGGCAGGAACATCTTTCAAAAGGCACTGATTACAGTCAGGCACTGGTATAATTCACACCTGTAATCCAAGCTACTCAGGAGGCTGAGATCTAAAGATCATAGTTTGAAGCCAGCCCAGGTAAGAAAGTCTGTGAGACTTTTTTTTTTTTTTGGTTCTGGTCGTGGGGCCTGAACTCTGGGCCTGGGCGCTGTCCCTCAGCTCTTCAGCTCAAGGCTAGCGCTCTACCACTTGCGCCACAGTACCACTTCTGGCTTTTTTCTTTTTGCTTATGTGGTGCTGAAGAATCGAACCCAGGGCCTCAGGCATGCAAGGCAAGCACTGAGCCACCTTCTCAGCCGTCTGTGAGACTCTTATCTCCAATTAATCATTAAAAAGTCAGGAGTGGAGGTTCTGGATCAAGTGGTAGAACACCAGGTTTCAGCAAAAAAGCTAAAGGATAAGAACCTAGGCAAGTTCAAACTCCAGTAATGCCACCTATCCCTCCAGAAATGTCACCTATCCCTCCAACTAAGGTACTAATTACATTAGACTTTTTTTTTTTTTGCCGGTCCTGGGGCTTGAACTCAGGGCTTGGTACTGTCCTTGAGCTTCTCTTGCTCAAGGCTAGTGCTCTACCACTTGAGCTCTAGCACCACTTCCTGCTTTTTCTGAGTAGTTCATTGGAGATAAGAGTTTCACAGACTTTTCTGCCCAGGCTGGCTTTGAACCATAATTCTCATATCTCAGCCTCCTGAGTAACTAGGATTATAGGCATGAGCCACCAGTGCCTGACTACATTAGACTTTTATTTCTTCATTTGACATGTACTTAACGATAACCTTCCATGTACTAGATATTATTTAGTGTGCTGGGGATTAAGCTCTGAGCTAGACAAGTACCTTCTTTCATAGTTTTGGCCATTAACTGTTATATGCACTTCCATTTTATAGGATCAGACTTACTGCTAGTCTATTTGTTACTCTTGTTCTTACAATCCTTTCCCTTTCTTTTGTTGTGCTTCTCCTCCCCCCCAACTAATAGATATTTATTGAACTTCCACTGTCTGCTGACACTGTACCTATTTATATGGGGGAGTTGTAAGCATATACTCTTGTTTTGTTTGGTGGTATTTGCAAAATGCATTAACTCAGGATTTGACTTAGGAGTCTGAATTTAAAACCATGCTAATGTACTTTGCTATATATGGGATAAGATTTTGTTTTATTTTCCTTTAGGCAATACAAATTTGTGTTATTTTGAAAATGCAGGGGTAGGTCAAGGTGAGCCATTGAAATATAAGGAAGTTGAGTATTGCAACAGAGAGCACTATGAACTACTTCTCTCTGATATAAAAATTTCCAACTCTGGCCCTGTTTAAGCATAGCAAGTTGAGCACTGGTGCCTGGTAGCTATTGGGGAGATACTGTTTCATTTTACTTCTCTTTTATTTATGACCATATATTTTTACCCTGATATTAATGAACCAATATTCAAGTTTTCTTTTCTTTTTTTGTTCCTTTTTGTCGGTTGTGGGGCTTGAACTCTGGGCCTGGGTGCTGTCCCTGCGCTCTTCAGCTCAAGACTAATACTCTACCGTTTGAGCCACAGCGCCACTTCCAGTTTTCTGGTGGTTAATTGGAGATAAGCATCTCAAGGACTTTCCTGCCCAGGCAGGCTTTGAACTGCAATTCTCAGATATCAGTCTCCTGAGTAGCTAGGATTACAGGCATGAGCCACCAGTGCCTGGCCTCAAGTTTTATTTTGTGTGTGTGTGTGTGTGTGTGTGTATGCATGTGTATGTACAAATTCTTTAAATTAGTTAATTAATCAAATTATTAAATTAATTAATTAGTGCCAGCACAGAGGCTTTACATTCTTGTTTGGCTTTTTCATTCAAGTCTGGGGCTATACTTCCAGCTTTGTGCTGCTTAATTAGTGATCAAAATCTCAGTACTTTCCTACCCTGGTGGCTTTGAACAATGATTCTCAGATTTAATTCTCTAAGTAGTTATGATTACAAGCATGAACCACTAGCACCTGGCTTTCAAGAGTACTGTTAACATAAACTGTTGCTCACTTGAATCAGCTGCAATCATGGTTATAACTTAAACTACTTAAGTTTTAAGTGCCTTAAACTACTTGGGGTTTTTGAAGTCAGGACATAAACCTTCTGCTTTGGGATTCCAGCAGTTTCTAACGTGACTCTTTGTTATGGCTTCTCATTAGCATTACTTACAATGTTAAGAGAGTGTGGGGATGTGGGAACAGTGGAACCCTAATATACTGTTGATGAGAATTAAACTGGTACAACCACTTTGGAAGACAGTTTGGAGATTCCTCAAAAGAATAAATGTAGAACTATCCTATGATCCAGTGATACCATTCTTGGGTATCTACCCAGAGCATTACAAGTCAGGATAGAGTAAAGACACTTGAATATTCATGTTTATTGCTGCACTATTCACCATAGACAAGTTATGGACATAGCCCAGATACCCCACAACAGATGAGAGGGTTAATAAAATGTGGTATATATATACAATTGAATGTTATGTCATTTTCAGGGAAATAGATGGACCTGGAAAAAATTGTTAAGCAAAATAAGTCAGTCTCAGAGAGACAAGGAATGTGTGTTTTCTCTTATATGTGGAAGTTAGATCTAAATTATAAATATATGTGTAAACATATAAGCATCATGTGCATATATAAGGTGGCTCAGTGGTAGAGTGCTTGCCTTGCATGCATGAAGCCCTGGGTTCAATTCCTTAACACCACATAAGCAGAAAAAGCCAGAAGTGGGGCACTGTGGCTCAAGTGGTAGAGCACTAGCCTTGAGCTGAAGAGCTGAGGGACAGCAAGCCCAGAGTTCAGGCCCCACAACCGAAAAATAACAAACAAAAAAGAAAGAAAACATGGCTAGAAAAAAAGCATGTGCATATATAAAACAGATTAAAAAGTATGATATATGCAGGGGAGGATTCCAATGGTGTAACTTTGAACAACTAACTTACATTTTAACAAAATGAGTAGCAGGATGCTGAATTATGTGTTGTTGGAGTGGGAACTGGTAGACAAATGGGGAGAGAAAGCGTAGGCAAATGCAATCATAACATTCAATATACGTATGTGAAGATGGGTGGGGTTGGGAAAAATGGGGGAGAATGATGAAAGGGGTGACATTGATCAAGATGAAATGTATTCACAAAGGGGCATATTAAATGGAAACTCCTTTGTACAACTAGTTAAGGATAATAAAAAATTTTTTTTGAAGAAAGAAATAAGCTGGGCACTGGTGGCTTATAACTATAATCCTAGCTACTCAGGAGGCTGAGATCTGACGAGCACAGTTCAAAGCCAGCCTGGGCAGGAAAGTATATCTCTAGCCACCAAAAAGCTGAAAGTGGAGCTGTGGCTCAAGTGGCAGAGTGCTAGCTTTGAGTGTAAAAGCTCAGGGACAGCACTGAGGCTCTGAGTTCTAATCCCAGGACCTACACTACAAAAGAAAGAAAAAAGAGGAAGGAAGGAAGAAGGAAAGAAAGAAAAGGAGAGAAATGAAAGAAGGAAAGAAAGAAAAAAGGAAGAAAAAAGGACAGAAAGAAAGAAAAAGGAAGAGAAAGAAATAAGAAGGGCACAGTAACAGTGGAAATTTGTAAGGGTGTGGTCTAGGAATTAGGAAATAGTAGGAGCTCCCTTGGTGATACCAAGGGAGAGAAGAGAATACCATGCATAGAAGAGTTAACAGCCTTAGGTGAGTTCAATTCTGGCAGTGAACTATTTTGATCCTAACTAGTGTGTTGGTGTTGTATTTGGGGCTGTGTGTGTGTGTGTGTTTGTCTACAGCTCTGTCTGGAGGCACTCAAAGATATCCATTATATGACTTGGCCCAAAATGATTTATTCTACCAGTAAATGTGAGTGGCCATTATGTGCCAGGCACTGTTGTAGGAGCTGAGGTCACTGCAGCAGACCAAGCATCATGCCTGCTGTCCTGGATCTTACACTTTTGGGTACAGGAAGACAGACTTTCAGTAAATAATGTTAAGTAATGATAAATGCTGTGGGGGGAAAACAAAACATGGTAAATGGCAGAGAGAAAAAAAAAGCCACAACACTTTTATATAATCCTTGTTGTAAAAATATTCTCCATCTGTCTTTAATGCTTTGAAACTCAGCCTAGGCTGGGGGTGTAGTGTAGCTCAGTGGTAGAACACTTGTCCAAGCCTATACAAAGCCCTGGGTTCATTCCCAACACAACAACAAAAATCAAAATCAAAACAAACTAACAAACCCCACTTACCCTGATGGAAGTCCAAGAACCAGAGCTGGTGAGTTAGCCAGTGTGGGAAAAGTGGGACTCTTGCTTCTTGCTACTCCTGTTGACCATAAACATGGGGCTCCGTGGCCAGTAGTCTAGATAGAAAATCCCTGGGCAAGGGAAAGAGATGGGGATCAGGCCTGCAATGGAAACAGCCTGGGTGCCATGCACACACAAAAATGAGTCAACGAAGGGGGAGGTGCCATTGCATTCATAATCTGATTTATGGAATTGTAACTGTTTGTACCACACATTAACAACAACAACAATAAAGTCAGTGAACTTGGCCTGTAGCCATGAACTCTGTTGTCAACACTGTACTCACCAGATGCCCTAGCTTAGGTGAACCGAGAGGCTTTACCCCCCACCCCACCAGGCTTATCAAAACAAATTTCAAGATAGTATGTCAACTCTTTTACATTTTGGTTACCCTCCTCTTATGTTAAAGATTATAATCCTTATACTCTCTATAAGAAGATAATTTTGCCAAAACCTTATTTTTAAAATTTTCTTCATAACAATGGCCAGTTTTCTTTGTAAGTGGGAAGTGATGGTTTACTCCATTAAGATGTTAAGTTTTCTAAATGACAGGTAACATTACATTTTCTTTGATAGGTGAAAAAGTTGTCAGGTATTAGATAGACTATATTTATGGAGAGCAAGATAAAGTTCCATCCGTAGGCCTTTCATTTCTCCATGATCTTTGATCTCAGAGTCTCTCCCCAAAAGTCAATTTTCAAGGAAGGTGATCCTCTCCTCTGCATCTTATATGGTTGGAGAAATGGTAATGACTTTGTGAGGGTGCATGTAACAATTCTAGCACAGGGTTTGTGTGTGTATGCACATCCTTCTCCAGGCTGACACCTCCCCAAGGTAAGGTGATCCGGAGTTTAGCGCTCCAGACAGACTTCACTACAGGACTGAAATGGATCTTATCTTAGGAGACAGGCTGGCATGTGTGGTAACCACAGAAACAGTAACTTAAGAAAGAGATGAAAGCTCATGCAGTGGTCCCTAGCTTCTACACTCCTGAGATCAGGCAAATCTATGGAGAAAAGCAACCAGGTCCTTCCAGCTCGAGGTGGAAGCTTTTGCCACAGGGAGTAGGACTTTTTTCTTTTCTTTCTTTCCTTCCTCTCTCTCTCTCTCTCTTTCTCTCCTCTTTGTCTGTCTGCTTTTCTCTTTTCTTTTCGTTCGTTCTTGTGCAGCCGGGTGCTGGTAGCTCACACCTGTAATCCTAGCTACTCAGGAGGCAAAGCAAGAAAGTCTGTGAGCTGACAATTATCAGCCCCAACGTAGGAAGTGGAGCTGTGGATCCGGTGGTGGTGGAGCGCTAGCCTTGAGGCGGCGGCGGGAAAGTTCAGGCAGCAAACAAACAATCCCCTTCCACGACGACTGGGCATCTCCCAGTGGCCTTTCACCTGAGCGCGACCCAAACGCGCACAAGGCCCGCAGAGCAATCAATCCCTGGGACTGAAGGAGATCCTTAGCCAGGTGAAGGTGTCTCTCTGGTTTGGCCGCATAATCTGGGGTCCAGCGGTCCTGACTGGCCCCTGCAGGGAGGGAGACTCGCCGCCCGCCCCCCGCCATCGCGGACACGGCCGCACCACGCGCGTCCCACTCCTCCCCGCGCCTCCCACTCCTCCCGCCCCACCCCAGGCGGCCGGGCTAGGGGCGGGGGGAGGCGGGAGGCTGCGCCGGCGGCGTGGGCGTGGCCTCGCTGGGTTGGGCATGGCTTGGCGGGGCGGAGTCTGCCGCGGCGGCGGCGGCGGCGGGCGGCCTCAGCGGCAACCCAACCGCGTCTCCTGAGGTACCTGGGGCGGCCTCAGCCTCGCCCGAGAGCATCCTCTTCCCAGCGCCGGTCCTCGCACGCAGCCCGCGCTCGCCAGCCTCCCTCCGTGCGCCCGAGGCTGACTTCTTTTGTGTTTTGTTTCCTACCCCGTGCCTCGTCTCCTCAGGACCCGTCCGTTCTTCTGCCGGCTACAAGAAGGCAGAGGATGAGATGTCCCGGGCTACGTCTGTTGGAGATCAGCCGGAGGCACCGGCCCGCACCATTTCCCTCAACCAACCGCAACTCAACAAATTCCGCGACAACCAGATCAGGTAGGAGAGGAGGCTGCGCAGAGATGCAGGTCGGCTGCAGTGGAGTCCTGGCTGGGAAGGATAGCTTTTACACACACACGCGCACACACACGCACACACACACACGCACACGCGCACACACACACACAGGCACGCACGCGTGTGCGCGCGCACACACACCTAGCTGGTCCTCTCCATCCCGTCAGCGCCTGCATCTCAGCCCCGCTTCACGGAACTCCCTAGCCGGCCCAGCCAATGGGGTCCTGGGAATTCACCATCCCTGCCTTCATCTCCCGCCCCCCCCTTCCTGCTGTGCCCAGCCCTTCTGCAGGGCCCTCAGGAAGTTATTGTCCTGATGTCACCCACAGAAGTGTGGCACTTTTCTCTTTTCGTCCCCCTCAGGCTGCCTTTCTAGAATTTCCCTGGGATCCCATTTTAATCCCCTTGCCCCTCATGGATAGCTGTCCTGTGGTAGCTCCCAGCTATAATGTGGGGAAATGCTTTAAAAGAGAATCCCGCGCGTCCATCACAGGACTCCCCATTCAGTCCTCAGTGGTTCATGACACTTGCCAAGAGGGTTGTTTGCTGGGAAATTTAACCCAGAGTTAGCAGAAGGTAACAATGCCAGTCTATCAACTCATGAAGCAGGCATTCTGAGCTCTAGATGAGGAAACTGAAGCGTAAGGATGAGAAATAATTTGCCTATGGTCCTGTAGTTACTTCATGGAAGAGCTGGAGACTTAAGCCCATCCCTCTGATTAGCAAGCAAATGGTCTCTGTCATACAAAGCTTTTTTGGTTTTGTTATTTTATTGCTTATTTTTATTTTTGATACAAGCATTTCATTTTCAAATTTCATTAAACTTTCAGGCCTACATCATACCTCATAGCTCTATGAGCTATTCAGAGCACCACGCTCTACAGAAAAGTTCATTGACGGATTATAGATTATTGATGAACCTGAATTCTAATCTAGTGTGCTTTCTTGAAAGTTTTGGGTAAAACTCTTTGTTGTTGTTAAGTGTTTGTGTATTCCACCAGCCCATTAGTGTTTTTATTGGTTGTTGGACATTGTTTACTGGCTGTCGAACATTGTTGTGGCTTGATAGGATTTGTGATAGAATAATATTGCATATTGGGGCTGGGAAGGTGGCTCAGTGGTAGAGTGCTTGCCTTGCATGCATGAGGCCCTGGGTTCGATTCCTCAGCACCACATAAGCAAAAAGAAAAAAGCCAGAAGTGGTGCTGTGGCTCAAGTGGTAGAGCGCTAGCCTTGAGCTGAAGAGCTGAGGGACAGTGCCCAGGCCCAGAGTTCAGGCCCCACAACCCCCCCCCCAAAAAAAGAATAATATTGCATATTGATGAGAAAGGAGTAACTTATTTATTTTTTATGGGAATGTTGATTGTGCTGGCATTATTTGAGGTTTCAAGAATGACCTTTGCGGGCTGAGAAGGTGGCTCAGTGGTAGAGCACTTGCCTTGCATGCCTGAGGCCCTGGATTCGATTCCTCAGCACCACATAAGCAAAAAGAAAAAAGCCGGAAGTGGTGCTGTGGCTTAAGTGGTAAAGTGCTAGCCTTGAGCTGAAGAGCTGAGGGACAGCGCCCAGGCCCCATGACTGCATTCCCCCACAAAAAAGAATGACCTTTGCGGGTGCTGGTGGCCCACACCTATAATCCTAGCAACTCAAGACGCTGAGGAGATCTGAGAATCCAGGTTCAAAGCGAGCGTGAGCAGAAAAAAATCTGAGAGACTCTTATTGCCAATTAACCATCAAAATGCCAGAAGTGGCTTAAGTGGTATAGTACAGCCTTGAATGAAAAAGGCCCTGAGTTCAAGCCCCAGTACGAGCACACACACACACATCCATCCCCCCTCCCACAACTTTTTTGTTGTTGTTGGTCATGGGGCTTGAACTATGGGCCTGAACGCTGTCTCTCAGCTCTTCAGCTCAAGGCTAGTGCTCTACCACTTGAGCCACTGCACCACTTCTAGTGTTCTGAGTAGTTTGTTGGAGATGAATCTCACAGACTTTCCTGCCCGGGGTTGGCTTTAAACTGCGATCCTCAGATCTCAGCCTCCAGAGTGCTAGGATTACAGGCGTGAGTGACTGGCGCCCGGCTCCCCCCACAACTTTTGATTGTATTCATTTCCTTACTTATGTAACTGTAACTCCTCTGTACATCACCTTTACAATAAAATAACAGAAAAAAGGAAAAAGACTTTTGAATATATTTTATTCTTTAAAAAGTATAGTTTTTGCATAGCTGCTTGAGTCCTCAATTCTGAGTGCATGGGCTTATTTAAGATACAGAATATACAGAATATTGACTTCAGTGAATTACTTTACACACTGGGGTGGCTCTAATCAGGAAAATAGATAACAAGCCTTGGCAAAGACGTAGAGAAAGTGGAACCCTCACACATTGCTCATGGGAATGTAAACTAGTGCCACGGCTTGGGAAAGCAGTGTGGCTATTCCTTGAAAGGCTTCAATGTAAAGTTTCCAGGTGACCAGGAAAATCATTCAAAGCTATATATAACATAAGGAAATGAAAACAGGCTCCCACAAAACTTGTACAAAATGTTCATAACAACATTATTTATAATGGTCAATCCAAATGTCTGTCAAATGATGAATGAAAACATAAAAGTCTGGTATATCTATACAATGGAATGTTTTTTGAGAATGAAAAAGGGATAGAATATGTATATGACAACATGGGTTAACCCACGATGTTTTACTAAATAAAAGAAACCAGCCATGAGAGGTTTATACTAGCTGGGCTTTGGTAGCTTGTGCCTGTAATCCTAGCTACTAAGGAGGCTCAGTCTGAGGATTGTGGTTCAAAGCCAGCCTTCACAGACAAATCTGTGAGATTCTTATCTCCAATTAACCTGCAAAAAGCTGGAAGTGAAAATGTGGCTCAAGTGGCAGAGCGCTTGAGTAAAAAAAAGCTAAGGGATAGCACACACACACACACACACACAGTCACACATACATGTTGATGAGGCTATTCAAGAGAATGGTTTCAAAATAGAAATTGATACAGAGTTCCTTTTTCTTAATATAATTTTTTCATGAGAAAACATGATATTTTTCTGACAATCAGGGCCATAGAGGGTTTATCTGTTTGTTTACCACTCTGTCTCTCTCTCTCTTGGTGCTGAGGATTGAACCCAATGCCTCACACTTTCTCAACCATGTAGCTGCTCAGTCAAGAATTTTGGAACGATAGGACCACATGGAGTTACTGAGGTTCATACTTGTCTACTGAATCAGGGATGTCTGATTCTTTGGCTGTTGAACACCTCAGGAGACCCGATTTCTCTGAAACAGAATTTGCTCACTTTCTCTTTCACCTCAAGCCCTTTCTGCTTTGAAACCTTGCAGTTTTGCCTTAGAATCTTGTCTCTGTGGGTGAATGCTGTTTTCTTTTTTACATGTAAGACTGGGGCTCCAATGCTTTACACTCAGACACCCTGCCACCTGAGCCATGTCTCCAACCCCAGCAATTGGTGTTTTGATTCAAGGCAGAAACAAAGGCTGGGAGTTTGATATGGAGGAGAGAGGTTGTGTTTGGGCCTGGGGAAGGTGATAGAGTTCATTTCTAGACAGGGATTTCAACATTGACTGTTAATGTTTGGAACTGGTGTGACTCAAGAATGAGGCTAGTTATAGTAACAATAAAAATGAAAATGAAAAAAAGACAAAAAAGAAAAAAGGCTGGGACCAAGGACATGCCTAGAAAGATGAATAATTTGACTTCTGCAGTAGACTGTGGGTTAGGCAATCCCAAGGAAAGCACTTCACAGGAACCCTAAATTCTAGGCAGTTCCATGAATTTCTAGAAGTGCTTTGGCTATCTCTGCACATACTTCTCTAAACTTTGGTCTTGTTCTTTTTTATTTTTATTTTTTGTGCTGGTACTAGGGCTTGAACTCAAGGCCCTGGGTGCCATCCCTTAGCTTTTTCACTCAAGGCTGGTGCTCTACCATTTCAGCCATAGCTCCACCTCTAGCTTTTTGCTGGTTAAAGAGTCTCACAGAGCCGGGTGCCGGTGGCTCATGCCTGTAATCCTAGCTACTCAGGAGGCTGAGATCTGAGGATCGTGGTTCAAAGCCAGCCCGGGCAGGAAAGTCCGTGAGACTCTTATCTTCAATAAACCACTAGAAAACCGGAAGTTGGGCTGTGGCTCATGTGGTAGGGCACTCACCTTGAGCGCAGGGACAGCACCCAAGCCCAGAGTTCAAGCCCCACAACTGACAAAAAAAAAAAAAAAAAAGAGTCTCACAGATAGTTATTCTTGCCTCTGCTGGCTTTGAACCATGATCTTCAGATCTCAGCCTCCTGAGTAGCTTAGGATTATAGGCCTGAACAAACAATGGATACTGGCTATTATTGGTCTTGTAATTGACAGTAATAATACCACCAGTGTCTGAGAGCTGTGGTATGTTTACTGACATTTTCCACAATTGAGACTAATGAATTTGCATTATTATAATGGTAAAGAATTGTAAAGTAGTCTTTTTTTTTTTTTTTTTTGGTCTTAGGGCTTAAACACAGGTCCTGGGTCTCCCTGGGCCCTTTTTGCTCAAGGCTAGCTCTTTTCCATTTTGAACCACAGGGTCACTTCCTGAAGTAGTATTTTTTTCCTAAGCATTGATTCTCAAGAGCCTAATTTATGAGATCAGTAACTATATTCTCTATAAATGGATAGTAATTAATGTACTATTTCAACATTCCTGTCTCCTTTTAAGTGTTTAAGTATATAATTCAACATTCCAAGTTACAATTTTCTGGGTACCAGTGGCTCATACCTGTTATCCTCAGGAAGCTAAGATCTGAGGATTGAGGTTTGAAGCCAGCCTGGGTAGACAAATCTAAGAAACTCTTATCTCCAGTTAACCAGCAAAGAGCCAGAAGTGGAGCTGTGGCTCAAGGGGTAGAATGCCAGCCTTGAGTAGAAAATGTCAAGCAAGAGTTTGAGGCCTTGAGTTCAAGCTCCACATTAGCACTGACTGACTAAAGTTACAATTCAGCATTGTTTGGCATATTTATAGTTGACAGTGGAACAACGCCCCCCACAGTCAGCTTTAAAACAGTGTCATCACCTCCAAAAGATGTTCATCCTTTAGATACTCATCCTTCTAACTTTACAACCACAGTCTACTATGCTTCTTTATAGATCACCTGATAGGGAACAGATGTTATCATATCCTTTTATGTGCCTTAAGTGAAATGAGCTTGCTTTCCTTTTGTATATATAACTTTTAGATTTTCTTTATTTAGTCATTTTGTGCTAGTACTGAGGCTTGCACTCAGAGCCACAGTGCTTTTTCTTCATTTTTTTTGCTCAAGGCTGTTGTTCTACAACTTGACCAAACTTTCACTCTGGCAGTTTGCTGGTTGGAGATAAGAGACTCACAGACTTTTTCTGCCCAGGCTGGCTTTGAACCTCAATCTTCCTGTCTCAATCTCCTGAGTAGCTAGGATGACAGGTGTAAGCCACTATCACCTGGCCCTAACTTTTTTTAAATACTCAAAGCTCAAATGTTTGATTCTCCAGTAAATATCTTGACATAATTTACTGATCAAAGGAGTGAGGAATATTTATGTCATCTATAGTCAGGCATATGCGATCTTTCTATGTGATTATGAGCATGCCATTTGAAACTGTGAATTTCAATGCTGAAGAGTTTTCTTCTGTGTTTGAAATGAGGTCTTCAAAACAAGTTAGAAGTGTTTATAGATAACTTCTTTCTGAATGACTCATTCATTTCAGGTGGGCGTTTTAGTGAACAAAGAAGTCTTCATTAAAGCAAGAACTTGAGTTTTGTCAAATTATTGCATTTATTTAGGTTGATTTATCTTAAAAGGAAAATTGCTCAATATAAATATTTTGTTGGCTTTGCCAATATGAGTTTAAAATAGAATATGACCATTATAGTAAAAGGAATTGAATACCATGGCCTAGATTTGTATGGGATTATTGTGTTATACAGGTTAAGCATCACCTATTCTGAATAGCACAAATCTAAAATGTTCCCAAACCTGAACTAATTTGAGTCACCACATGATGTCATAAGTGGGAGACTCCATATCTAACCTCATGTGGTGGGTCACAGTAAAATGCATGCATCAACTTGAGTGCAGGTGGCTCATGCCTGTAATCCTAGCTACTCAGGAGACTGAGATCTGAGGATTGAGATTCAAAGGAAAGTCTGAGAGACTTTTTATCTTCAATTAACCATCAGAAAACTGGAAGTGGCACTGTGGCTCAAGTGGTAGAGAGCTTGCCTTGAGCTGAAGAGCTTAGGGACAGCACCCAGGCCCAGACAGAGTTCATGCCCTACGACCAACCAAAAATAAAAGTTATTTTATTGTAAAGGTGATGTACAGAGGGGTTACAGATACATAAGTAAGTTACATAAGTTACACATATATATTTCTAGTCAAACAATGTTACCCCTCCCTCATTTTCTCCTATTTTCCCTCCCCCCACCCAGACTCCCCTTCCCCCAGTTGTGAAGTTGATTTCCAACAATGGTGTCTTGTGAGTATCACTGCTGCATTGGTTCACCATTTGTCCTGTGTTTTACCATTTTGTTTTTCCCCTTCCCTTCCCCAAATCAGACATATGTATATACAAGACATAAGGTACCAAAATAAAAAAAAAAACTGTAACAACAGGGGATAAACCAAAGGAAAAAAATGAAAGAAAAAGAAATGACTTCATACAGTACAGTAAAACAAAAACAAAAAGAACTCTCTTGTTTCCATATCTTGGAGTTCATTTTGGTTAGCATCATTTTATATGATCATATGTACATAGTTATTGAGTTATTGTGATCCTCTGCTAGGACTATCCTAGACATACACTAATTATTACAAATGAGGAAAGACGTGGAATCTATGTTTCTTTGGGTCTGGCTTACTTCACTTAATATGATCTTTCCCCCCCAACTCTTTCCATTTACTTACAAATGGGGAGATGCCATTCTTTCTGATGGAAACAGAATTCCATTGTGTATATATACCACATTTTCTTGATTCATTCATCTATTGAGGGGCATCTGGGTTGGTTCCATATCTTAGCTATGGTAAATAATGCTGCAGTGAACATAATTGTGCTGGTAGCTTTAGTGTGGCCTTGTTTGTGATCATTTGGGTAAATGCCCAGGAGTGGAATTGCTGGATCATAGGAGAGCTCTATGTTTAGTCTTTTGAGGAACCTCCATACTGCTTTCCAGAGTGGTTGAACCAGTTTACACTCCCACCAATAGTGTAGTGGTATTACCTTTTTTTGCCACAGCACTCCAGCATCTGTTATTATATGTTTTCTTGATAATGGCCGTTCTAACTGGGGTGAGGTAGAATCTCAATGTAGTTCTGATTTACATTTCTTTTATGGTCAGAGATGTCGAACATTTCTTCGTGTGTCTATTGGCTAGTCTTACTTCTTCTCCAGAAAAGTCTCTTTCTTTTTTTAATTTAATTTTATTTTTAAGATGCTGTATAGAGGGGTTACAGTTACATGAGTAAGGTAATGAGTACATTTCTTGTGTAGCATTGTTATCTTCTCCTTTGTTTTCTTTTTAATTCTTTAGCCCACTTATTAAGGGGGTGGTTGTTTCTTTGAGGACTTGCTACTGGGGGGTTTAATTTTTTGAGGTATATTTTTGATATGAAGCCCTTGTCTGTTGTATAGCTAGTGAAGATCTTCTCCTAGTCTGTGGGCTTTCTATTTATCTTGCTAACTATGTCCTTTGCCATGTAGAAGCTCTGCAGTTTAATGCAATTCCACTTATCCAGCCTTTCTTTGACTTGTGTTTCTGGATCTTTATTTAAGAAGTTTCGACCTGTGGCAAGGAGCCCTAGTATTATTTCATTTTTTTTTGTGCTGCTCTGGGGCTTGAATTCAGGGCCTGGGCACTGTCCCTTAGCTTTATTTACTCAAGGCTATCCCTCTGCCACTTTAGCCATTACTACCTGCTTTTTGGAGATGAGTTTCACAGACTTTCCTGCCTGGGGTTGCTTTGACCTGCAACTCTTAGATCTTAGCCTCTTAAGTAGCTAGGATTACAGGTGTGAGCCACTGGCACCCTTCTTCAGTCACTGTTTTTTTGTTTTTATTTTTGTCGGTCATGGGTCTTGAACTCTGGGCCTAGGCACTGTCCCTGCACTCTTCAGCTCAAGGCGAGTGCTCTACCGCTTGAGCTACAGTGCCACTTCTAGTTTTCTGGTGGTTTATTGGAGATAAGGGTCTCATGGACTTTTCTGCCCGGGCTGTCTTTGAACTGTGATTCTCAGATCTCAGCCTCCTGAGTAGCTAAGATTACAGGCATGAGCCACTGGCGTCCAGCTTCAGTCACTGTTTTTAAAAGCAAGGCTAACATATCCCTGATTTGAAACAATGGCTCTTGTCAAGTTTGGCAAAGCTAAAAATTATTCCATATCCAGATTAATTGTTGATGTTGATGGTACCCTACCCAGCTTCAATATTTCCCTCCTGTCTGTACTATTTTTACTTTAGAGGATGATATACTGGGTTGATCTTCAAACCAGACTCTATTTTCTGAATACAAGTATCACAACAGATCAGGAATCCTTACTTTATAAAACACAATTAGGGCCATAGAAGATGCTTATAACTAGAAGTGTCATCTGTTTTGCATCCCTGGAAGGCCAACCTGTCTGATGAAAATATTGAAGTTGGGGAACCTTCATCAACATGTATTTCAGGTAGCCATTGAATATCTGAGCTTTCTTCAACTGTATTTTTAGAAGCAGAACACCATTGTTTTCTTCTTCTTCTTCTTCTTCTTCTTCTTCTTCTTCTTCTTCTTCTTCTTCTTCTTCTTCTTCTTCTTCTTCTTCTTCTTCTTCTTCTTCTTCATCTTCTTCTGCTTCTCCTTCTCCTGCTTCTGCTTCTTCTTCTTCTTCTTCTTCTTCTTCTTCTTCTTCTTCTTCTTCTTCTTCTTCTTCTTCTTCTTCTTCTTCTTCTTCTTCTTCTTCTTCTTCCTCCTCCTCCTCCTCCTCCTCCTCCTCTCCCCTTCTTCCTCCTCTTCCTCCTCTCATTCTTGTCCTTCTCCTCCTCCTTCTCCTTCTTTTCCTCCTCCTCCTCCTCCTCCTCCTTCTCCTCCTTCTCCTCCTTCCTTCTCCTTCTTCACCTTGAACTTAGGGCCTTGCACTCTTGCTGTCTTTTTTTGCTTAAGGCTGGTGCTGTACCACTTGAGCTACACCTCCACTTATAGCTTTTGCTGCTTAATTGGAAATAAGAGTCTCACAGACTTTTCAGTTCAGGCTGGCTTTAAACAGAGATCCTTAGATCTTAGCCTCCTGAATAGCTAGGATTACAGGTGCGAACCACCAGATCCGAACTGTAGTTTTATTCTTGACTTTTCTAAGGAATCAGCAGGTATCTAGGAGGATGGAGTTTTGCTTCTTTTCTTCAAATATAAAATCAAAGTGACCTTTAGGTGTGTAACAGCCTACTTTGAATTTGATCTCTATGTCATTCTCATTTTTATAAATAGATGAGTGCCTATGACTTGAGAAATTGAATCAGTTACTTCTTTCCATAATTCTAGGAACTTCTATCATTTTTTTGTGAACTTGGGAGCATTTCATATTCTTATTGAATTAAGCATCAAAGATCAGTTAATGAGATAAGATTAAAATTTAGCTAGAATTGGAGTAGACGAAGAGGTATGATAACTAAATGGCATGTAACTCCCTAAATTTGATGTAGGAAAAGAGAAAGGTAGGAGGGTAGGAACCTGGTGAAGCTTGAACACAGGTCTGGAGTTGGATGTGATAGATGATTACTGTGCTTGCTGGTGTGATTTCCTTCCTGTCTACTATGTGCTGTGATGAAAAATATCACCATTATGGCAAAACTGAGTGAAAGACAGAAGGCAACTCATAATAGTTTTGCAATTGTTCTCTATGTGCACAATTTTCTCAAAAATTAAAAGAAAAACCAAATTAAACAAAGTATCTGGATAATAGGAAATTAGTGCTAAGCTCTCCATTCTCTGTTGGACACTTTGGTAAATATTTGAATGTTTTATTGAAAATAGACATGACTTCCAGCTGGGCTCTAATAGTTCATGCCTACAATCCTAGCTACTCAGGAGGCTGAGTTCTGAGGATCATGGTTCTAAGCCAGCCCAGTCAGAAAGGTCTGTGAGACTCATATTTTCAGTTAACCAGCAAAAAACTAGAAGTGGAGGTTTGGTTCAAGTGATAGAATACCAGTCTTGAGTGAAAAAGGAGTGTGTCTGGGTCAAGCCCCAGTACTAGAACAAGGAGGGGTGTTTAAAAAGGATGGTGAGGTGATCAGAGAAGAAAGGGGTCAATATTGTCCCACAGTGATTGTGCTAAGTTTTTTAAATAAATTTTTTTTATTGTGAAAATACAGAGGGGTGATTGTGCTAAGTTTAAGAGACCATACCACCTGGAATCAAAGAACATTTCCTAAGTTCCCAGCAACACTCAACATTTGTTTACAATATATCTGGGCTAGAATAGAAATAGGAAGAGTTGGTAGCACATGGACTGCAGAGACTCTTGTTTTTGTTGGGACCTGGGGCTTCAGAATAGAAAGCACCCTCAAAGGGTTTGCTCCATTACTTACGATGGAGTCACTCAATAAACAGCAGATGCTCTCTCAGAAATGTGACTCGGCAGCCCTTTCCAGAGGGACAGTGCTTAGAGAGAACAAAAGGGGATGTTTGACCATTGTTGGGATGCAGGGATGTTTTACAAAGAAAGTCCTGGAAATTCATGAGGTTGGGGTTGATCATTTAAATGCTGACCCAGTTCTTTGCTCATCAATGAAAGCCAGCTCTTCATAACTTAAATCAGAGAGTTTTAGCTACTTTTGCTGTTTTATGTGAAACACAATTTAAAAGATGATTTAGGGCTGGGTGCTGCTGGCTCATGCCTGTAATCCTAGCTACTCAGGAGGTTGAGATCTGAGGATCTCAGCTCAAAGCCAGCTTGGGCAGGAAAAGTCCATGAGACTCTTATCTCCAATAAACCACTCAGAAAGCCAAAAGTGGCACTGTGGCTCAAGTGGTAGAGTGCTCGTCTTGAGCTGAAGAGCTGAGGGACAGTGCCCAGAGTTTAAGCCCCACTACTAAAAAAAAAAAAAAGATGATTTAGGGTTGAGGTTGGGAAGTTGGCAGTTATGGTGGATTATTCTCTGCCTGTCCTGAATATTTGTTACATTTACTATGGCTTGACAGGCTCTGGGAGAATTGGTTGTTCAGACCTGCATGAATAACAATATCAGCTGGAGAGGATTAGTGCATTTCTTCTTCAGAAGGTTTGATAATTATAGTCTATGAAATAAACTAACAATAGATTCACAGGGAGAAAGCCATAACAAATTTATTTGTGTATAGAAACGTGGGAGCCATACACAACATGCAAAAATGAAAGGAGAGGACAGAGGCTGCTGAGCCTTAGATACAGCTGAACAAGGGATAGTGGCTTTGGGCTTCAGGGGTAATGGCGGTGGTGCTGGCTATGGAAGGTTGAGCAAAGGAGGTTCACATACTAGAATGGGGTTGTCTTGTGATGCAGATGGGGTCTCCTAAGTAACAGGCACCAGTAAATTTATCTTGAGTCAAGTGTCAGACACCTAAAAGTTGCTTCCAGTGAAAAGATCTTCAGCAGAAAAAGGAGTATTAGATATAAAAGCCTGCTACATTCACTGGTTGTTATTTCACCAATATCATACATTTCATCTACTAAAGGGCAGTCTCTTTGAGTCAGTCCCATCTGCAGTTTCTTAGAATCGCCATCTTGAAATATGTCAAAGAGATATGTTTTGGGGCATAATACTTTGGGGTCCGACACCATTATGTAAAGACTCTGTCAATACCAGTGATCTCCAGACTTTATGGATCACATGTGCTGTCAGGAAATGTTTCAGCACTATTTTTTTAATGCTTGAATCTAGGGTCTGGGTGCTGTCTTTGAGCTTTTGTGCTCAAGGCTAATGCTCTACCATTTGAGCCATAGCCCCACTGGTAGGTTTTTTGATGGTTATCTGGGAATAAGAGCTTTTTTGCTTGGGCTGGCTTTGAACCCTACTCTTCAGACCTCAGCCTCCTGAGTAGCTAGGATTACAGATGTGAGCCCCTGGTATAGGGCTTTGCTGTACATTTAAGAAGCACACTAAGCGCTGTCATTGCTCAGGGAAAACTGTGAGGCTGGAGTATTAGAGAAGTGTCCTTAGGGATGGCTAAAGTGGGGTTGTAAATACCTGGAGGTATAGACACAGATGATTTCCAGAATTCCAGTTTTAGTGACAAGAAAGTTCTTGACACTGTCCTTGTTCTCAAGTTTTGTTTTATTTGGAGCTATTTTGAATAGTGGACTAGGAGCAGGCTGATTGATTTCATAGCAGGAGCAAACCCCCTTTCATCTCCATAGTAGACCAACCCAAAGAGATGAGAGCTACATGGGTGTTCATCAGTGTGTCATGGAGATTATGTCTGTCTTGTGTCCTTTCTCAGCAAGGTGGGGATGTCACCAGCTCTACTCAAGAAACACCCTAATTTCTTTCTATTTCTAGGGGGTTTATTGTCAAGACATTCCACTTAGTGAACAAGAACTAGAGTGTCAGACCTCATAAAGTAGGAATCCAAGGCTCATATATCAAGAGTGTTGTGTAAGGGTGGGAATATTGTATTCGTTCATATTATATATCATTATAATACAATATTATAAAATATATACTATTAGTATTATATTAGTATGTGTTAATATATAATATATTCACTAATATATAATATATTCATTACTATTAGTATTGATTTTTTCGCCATGTACGTTGCTTAGTCTTATCTTTGATTAGATGAGATTGATAACTCAAACAATCAAATCATAAATTGGGTGAAGCAGAGTAGATTTGAGTATCACTTTGTTCGAAGCATGTAGATTGCCTAGAGAATAAATATGCAGGCTAAAAAATAATGTGCTAGATTTTTGGGCATTAGGGTTATGTGTGTAAGTTATTGTTAAATCAAGAAATTAAGCCTTCACTGATACCTCCTCCCTCAACCAAATACCATGGAATTCTTTACCATGAATGACAAAAACCTTATACTTGGTCCAGATAGACAACTAGAATTTTATTGAATTTATCAAGTTTATTTATCTCCATTTCTCCCTGGTACCAGGGATTGAACTCAGGACTTCCAGAGTGTGCTCTACCACTGAGAGACATCTCCAGATTCCCAAGTAGCAAGGATGACAGGCATGTGCCACCATGCTGTTTCTTCCCTTTTCCCCTTGCTTCTTTATGTGGGCCATCAGGGTTCCCCCCACCCCCAATTTGGACTCTGGTTTGACTATTTTTTAAAAAGTTTTATTGAATTATTCTACAGAGTCCAGCATTGAGTACAGGGAGTTCACATACACACTAGGTAGCCACAATAAATTAAGTTTCAAGAGAACAATATATACACATTCTATTCCAAGAGTGGGGACACAGAGTAGAGTGAGGGTGGGGTGGCTAGCTCTGATCAGTGTCATTCTCCGCCATTGTTCCCCATCTACCCATCCCCTCAATTTACCTAGTTCCATATGTACATCAACTATTTTGACTGTATTTACCCACCCTTTCTCTCTTCATTCACCTGTCTTCCCCTCCTCCACAACATGTTTCAGCTTCTTGGTATTCATTTTGTTAAACTGAAAGTTCTTCAAAGGAGTCTAGTTTGAATATTCTTAGGGTCCTCAGAATTGTGAATAATATTTAATTTGAATTTTTTTCAAATAAGTTTGTGTGTGTGTGTGTGTTTGTGTGTGTGTGTGTGTGTGTGTGTGTGTGTGTACCAGTGCCAGTATTGGGGCTTGAATTCAGGACTGTGTGCTCTTGTGTCCTCACTTGGTCTTTTTGCTCCAGGCTGGTGCTCTACCGCTTGAGCCTCTATCACTTGAGTTCCACTTCTGGCTTTTTGCTGGTTAATTGGAGATAAGAGTCTCATGGATTTTCCTGCTAGGCTGGGTTTGACCTGTGCCCTTAGATTTCAGCCTCTTGAACAGCTGGGATTATAGGTGTGAGCCATTGGTGCTTAGCAATAATTAATTCAATTTATATTTTTTGTATGTTTTTAATTGTAAAAATGCTGTACAGAGGGGTTACAGTTACATGAGCAAGGTAATGAGTACATTTTACATTTCCTATTGAGCATTGTTGCCTCCTCCTTTGTTTTCCTTCTACCATCCCTTCCCTCCCACCTCCACAACTACACCCTCCCCCGCATCCCTACCGAAGTTGTAAAGTTCATTTTCAACATAGTGTTTTGTACATTTCATTGTTACAATGGGTCAACCTGTATCCTGCATCCTTATTTAAGGATTAAGGATTTTGTTTTTTCCCTTCTCCTCTCTGAATTAGAGAAGTGTATATAAAAGATGCAGGGCACCCGACATCACATACAGTGAAAACAGGGGTTATGCCGTGGGGGAGGAGCATACAAAGCAACAAAAAAATCACATGGTACCTTATAAATATGTTAGAAACAATAGCAAGAAAGAAAAAAGATTCAATTTATAATTTTGTGTACTGCTACTGGAGCTTGCTACTGGGCATCAAGAGGTGAGCCTCAGAGCTCCACAGATAGGACTACACCCCACAGAGCAGGGCACTGAGAGGGGGCGTGCCGCCGGAGGGGCGTGCTTTGCCGCCGAAAGGGGCGGGATGTGCCACCGAAAAGGGTGGGGCGTTGAGCCCCACATGGTGAGCTGCCTATTGGGATTGGAGAGGGGGCAGCTTGGGGGAGGAGCACGAATGGCGGTTTGAAACCATTGGGGCGCAGCCTATCTGGGTATATAAAGGCTGCGTGCTCCAAGGCCTGAGGAGAGGTTAGGGAGAATTTAGGGGGAAAAGTTAGTCTGGAAGGAGGAGACCAGGAGTCCTGAGGAGAGTAGGGGAAAAACCATGAGTCCTGAGGGATGAAGGGAGAGGGACAAGGAGACTAATAGGAGTGGAGGGAGAGACAGCAGGAGGGAAAAAGCCTGCCTGAGCAGAGCAGGGCAGGGCAGCCTGTAATGGGCAGGCCAGCCCTTGAGAGGCCATTGGTGGGGGGGGCATTTGGGACCTCCTCCAAAGGCCATTTGGGGCCTTCTTGAGAGGTCATTTGGGGCCTCTCAAGGAAGCCATTTGGGACCTCCCAGAACAGAGCAGGACAGGCCTGTGGAGAGGAGGAGAAAGGGAAGAAAAGGAAAAGCCTTCCCCTTTGGAAGTTTGGAGCTTTGGAGGTCTGAGGTTTGGAGGTTTGCAGACTGACTAATTTGGAGGTTTGCAGACCAATTAATAAAGGTGAGGGGGGTCGGGGCTGCCTATTGGAGGCTTGGAGGTTTGGTAGTTGAGGCTGCTCTTAGTTATGGGTATTTAGCCCAGGACAAGGTAGTCTCAGGACCCCTTTCTGGTGTAAATAGTGTAAATAAACTTTTTTGTCCACTTTTGACTATGCCTTGGTGGATTGATTGTCTTGCTCTCTGGAGGTCATAAGTCTAGCACTTTACCACTTTGAGCCATAGTGCTAATTCTGGTTTTCTGGTGGTTAATTGGAGATAAGAGTACCATGGAGTTTCCTGTTCAGGCTGGCTTTGAACTGCTATCCTGAGATCTCAGCCTCCTGTGTAGCTAGGATTACAGGAGTGAGCCACCAGCACCCTGCATCATGATTATTGACATGACCTGGCCATATATGTAAGCCAAATATTGAAGATATTGTAATGTTAGGGAACATAATGTAACATAAGATCTCTACTCTACTGATACCTTTGCCAGTCTTCTCTCATCATTGGTAAATGTATATGTATAAGTGCCCATACTCTTAATGCTTATAATTCATATAGCTTAAACACAAGCCTTGGTCTTCATGGGAACATTTGAATTCATCTCACAAAAGCATTCTAATGCCTTCATGGTAAGCAGGGGTTGAAAGTTCTTCGTTAACATTAAAGCTTCTTGTGACTCCCAGACATTGGTTCTAGATGTGGACTATCCATGAAAATCCTTTTTACCTAGGTCCTCAGGAAGCTGAGCTCTGAGGATCTCAATTTGAAGCCAACTGCAGTAAGGAGAGGCTATGAGACTCTGATGGCTCATACCTATAGTTCTAATGATTCAGGAGGTTGAGATTTGAACATCCAGAATCAAAGTCAACCTTAACAGACAAATGTGAGAAACTCTTATCTCCAATTAACCACCAAAAAGCTGGAGCTGTGACTCAAGTGTAGAGTGTTAGCCTTGAGCGGAACAAAAAAATCAGAAACAGAGCCTACGCCCCAAGTTCAAGCCACAGTACTGGGGGAAAATATATCAATATCAAATTGTTAAAAAAATACCTTTTTGGCCCAGGGTATGTTCCCTGCAAAATGATTGAATATGACTCATATTGCACTGTACTGTCAGTGTGGATACTTGCATTTGCCCTTTGTTGTTTCTTCATGTTTACACCCCCAGGTTGCCAATCATATCCCATTTCCTGTCTCAAGCACAAAACTCACCTGGTTGTTGAGTCTATGATAAGGTATTTTATTTTTAACTTTATATTACAGAAGAATTATTTAGGTGCATCTTGTCTGAGGGAGATTCTTGCTTATCCTCTGAAATCTTCACTTCTGTGACCTCATTGTGAGTGGTCCTCATCTCTTGTCATTTGTATCCGGTGGTGTATATTTCACAGACTCACTTGCAAGATTAAATGGCTTAATATGCATAAAGCACTTTAGTCAGGGTTGGCTGAGTGCCTTATGGATTTCAGTATCGTCATTGTTTGCATTTTAGATTGTGTGTTTGAGAACTACTCTCCCACCTTCTTGGTACATACCACTTGCATTAAAAATAGACTTTGCATTATATTACTAGAGATTAAGAGGTAACAATGGGTGTGGTGGTACACACCTGTAATAGCAGATATGAGAGGTAGAGGCAGAAGAATCATGAGTTAGAGGCAAAGGTATGAGACATTATCTCACAAACAAAAGCAAAAGGATTGGGTGTGTGTAAAGCCCTGGGTTCAGTCTCCAGTATACAAAAAATTAAAAATAAGAAAAAATAGAAGATAATATGTTAGTTGGTTAGTAGGAGAATTGTATCAAGGAGCAAACTAGAATCACCACCACCACCATCATCATCATCGTCATCATTATTGCCAGTATTGGGGCTTCCACTCAGGACCATTTGTTCTTGCTCTGTCCTAGTTTGTCATCACAGCTGGCCTTTACCACTTGAGCCACACCTCAACTTTCTCCTTTTTGCTGGTTAATTGGAGATAAGAGTCTCTTTGAGTTTGTCTGCCTGGGCTGGCATTGAATAGTGATTCTCAGATCTCAACCTCCTGAATAGCTAGGATTATAGGGGTGAGATACAACACCTTGCTAACATTTTATTTTGGCAGTAATCTGAGTCTGAAGATTATTTCTAGTATTTGCCTGAGGTTATCAGGGATAGCTTTAAATTATTAAGCACATAATAAAAATTGCAGGGAAAATTGTCTTTTGTTTTGTTTTGTTTTGAGTTGCAAGGAGAGCTAGGTGCTGGTGGTTTATGCCTGTAATCTTAGCTACTTAGGAGACTGAGATCTTAAGATCTCAGTTCAAAACCAGCCTGGACAAAAAAGTCGGCAAGACTTTTATTTCCAGTTGAACAGAAAAAAAGCCAAAAGTTGGCCCAAGTGGTAGAGTGCTAGCTCTAGGTCAGAGACAACACCCAGGCCCCAAGTTCAAGCCACAGAACCAGTGTGCACATATGCGTGCACACGAGTGAGCATGTGCACACAAACACACAAATTGCAAGGAGAGGGAGAATAACATAGGGCTGGTGTAGAGCTTTTATATAGCATGTGAGAGACCATGATTGCTATCCCTAGCACTGCAAAAACAAATGAATGGGGATATAAAACATGATATATATCTTGGGTCAGCTGGTATTGTTATTATCTCTGGAGATTTTTTTTTGTTCCATGACCCCACTCTTTGATGGCAGAGATGACTGTTTCAAGTGCTTCAGCATTTCTCAGACTTTCCAAAGGTGGTGGAACTTAGCATTGTACATCCTGTCTGTTTCTGTGTCTTGGACCTTTCCCTTCTGGATAATGAAGTCTGCCTCTATTTACATCCTCCCAGGCACAGAGCACAGTTCCGGACAATTTAAAGAGTAAACCTTTTGCAGAAAGACTTTGATTGTACAGGCAAAGGTTAGAAATGTAAAAAAAATAGGAATTTGGCTTAGCTTATTCTACGACTTTCTTAATTGCTCATTGAACACAGTAGAGAGTCTCTCCATGGTGTTGTGCAGTAACTTAAGGTCAGAAATTGATGTGTTGTGTGTTTTTTGATGTTAGGCTTTTATGTACAAACTACTGATCAGGGATGCTTAGTCTAATGCTTTTAATGCCATTTCTTCACCCTGGACTGATTGATATCTGCTCTCGGATGCAGGTTCATTGGGGATTTAATGCAGCAGTTGGCAACCTGAAGCCATTTATATCAGTTGAGGTTTAAAATCTGTTCATTCAACAAATTTATTTTTAGTATCTAGTGTGTACCTGCCACTGATGGATATTGGCAGTTAGAGGTGGAGAACTAGGCCTGGCTGAATCTGGATGCTTCTGACCTTCTTGTTGTCCTTTAGATTTGAGGTCTGGTTGATGGAGGAGGATGATATAGACAGCATTCATGTTGGATCCTCCATTTTCGGGGCTAAGCTCCTAATGCCCTTTTCAGCCATTCTGCTCTTTGGCCCATGTCCATCAGACTCTTTAAAGTAGAGGTAGTTACAGGAGAGAAAGATTCAGAGCAGCCTTCAGTGTGTTTTGCCTGAACCACATGGGTTGCACTATATCTCACAGAGATGCCTGTTACCAGGTTCATGCCTATAATCCTAGCTACTCAAGAGGCCGAAATCTAAGGATCAATGTACAAAGATAGCCCTGGCAGGAAAGTCCATGAAACTCTTATCTTTAATAAACTTCTCCAAAGCCAGAAGTGGTTCAAGTGGTAGAGGGCCAGCCATGAGTGAAAAAGCTCTGGGACAGTACACAGGCTCTGATTTCAATCCTCAGGACTGGCAAGTTCACACACACACACACACACACATACACCCATACACACCCGAATACAAAGATACAATTTGCCTAAGTTTTCAGAGCTTGTAGAAAACCAAAAGCAAGGCAGCATTCAAGAAGGGCAGTCAACCTAGGTGCAAACCAGAAGAGGTTGCAAGCCTGGTAAAAACTTATTGATGAAACACTCCTCACTGCTGGAATCAATCTACAACAATTACTATACTGTAATTACTATTTAGCATTAAAGATTATAGATACATTTTCATGTAAAGCAAATTTACTTTTCATGTATACTTTAATTTTACTACAGTGGTTGTAATAAAGCTTTAGTTTTATGTGTGTGTGTGTGTGTTGGGGCTTAAATACAGTGCTCCATGCTTGTTAGACAAGTATTCTACTATTTGAGCTATATTTCTAGCCTAATTTAGTTGTTTAGTATTTGCTAATGATAATAAGTGACCATGTAACTTATTCTGGCATTTGCTATAGTTATACATTTAATTTAATTTAATTTAATTTATTTTTTCTGCTTTTTTATTGTGAAAATACTATACTACATTTTATTTTAGAGTATATGCCTTCTACTTATTATAAAAATACTTTTCTGAAAACAGTGAACCATGTTATACTCGAAGCAGCCTTGGACATGCCATGTTCACCTATGTCTTGATTGTATCTTGTGCTTGATTTAATCTCTCCTTTTGTTCATTATGGCTCTAGGGAGCAAGAGGCTTGCCAGACCCTGGTGGTTCATGTCTATAATCCTAGCTACTCAGGAAGCTGAGATTTGAGAATCATTGTTTGAAGCCAGCCTACGCAGGAAAGTCTGTGAGACTCATCTCCAGTTAACCACCAAAAGGCCAGAAGCAGAGTTGTGACTCAAGTAGTACAACACCAGATTTGATAAAAATGACAAAAGACAGTGTTCAGGCTCTGAGTTCAAGTCCTAGTACTAGCCTACACACACACACAAACACACACACAGAAGCTACAGTACACATAATGTTCTATACATGGGTACCATATTGCTAAAGCTGTGCCATCTAGGTTGTATGTGTATACTGGATGATATTCATACAAAAGCAGCCTTGCTTAAAGACATAGTCAAACATCTGTGTCCCTGTTATTAATCAATAAACAAATGTGTATTGGTCCATTTGGAGTTTGTGATAGAGACAGGGCTGGGTAGATTTGAAGACAATTTTATGGAAATATTTGTGGCAGTCTGAGCCATGAGTGGAAATGATGGTTCAATGTGTAAAGACTAGGGGCAGATCCTCAGAGATTAGCCCTATTTAAGTATAGAAAAGGAACCAGGAGAGGAGGGTACTAGAAGTGACAGATGGCCCTAGAGGAAGAAAGTGTAAATGTTAGCAGAGGTAGACAGAATTTCTTCAGATTGGCAGTTAGGGCACAGAGAAATTTCAGTTAGAGGGAGTGTTAGAAACACAAAACCCTCTGGTGTCAGAAAATGAATAAACACACAACATATACAGGAGATTTCATCAAGACACTTTACCTCTGCACAGGCCGGTGCTCTGCCTCTCTCCCCAGAGCTAGGCACTGCTCTGTTTTTATTCGAACCCAAGGGGTAATGTTGTCCCTTCTCCTTGTTGATAAGGAGGCAGGTTCCCATCATAGTTACAATTGGTTTCTAGAGTGATGGGGTATACAAGGAAGCTAGAAACACTTTAACCATCAGTAAAAAGTTCCCACTTAACGGGGGTCTGTCTCATTACAGCAGACTGGGAACAGGGTGGCTGATGTTCATAGTTGGAGGAAGTTGATGAGGTCAGTGGAAAGTTCCCACTCAAGGAGGGGAGGTCTGTTCTTTAATTCCATTGAGAAAGATTCACAACCCTGACATGACCAGCTGGTCACCAGCAATGCAGTTGAGTTAACAGTTTGAAACCAAGAAGCAAATCATTCCAGGAAATACTAGTAGAATGGTGACTTGTTATCAAATGGAGACATTTTAGTCTGACAGAAAAGATAGCTTTTAATCATGGGAGTGTGGGACATGTGGGATGCCAGGCAGCAGAGAGTTGCAAGGTAATGGTTGATGGGTAGAGGCAGGGTAGAACTGTCCTCTTGAATGAAGTTGATAGTGAAGGGAGATGAAAAAAGTCTGGTGGTTGATTTGGAAGTGACTTGTTGTGAAAAAGAGTCCCCAGTGATGTTTATAGGCAAAAGAGAGATGGACAGGTGAAAGATGCTGGATTCAGGGCAATAGGAAATGCTCAGGTGCAGTTTCTAGATTTGGGCATCAAGGTGAGAGACTTCTTTCTAAGACAGGATGGAAAGAATAGAGGGTAGTGAGGGCTGGCAGTCTGTATGTTGGCAGTTTGGGATATATCAAGTCCAGCTCAAAGCTCCACGAAAGGAGGAGGGAGTGGAGCTCTCAGGTGAAGGGTGGGGAGGGTGGGGAGAGTCAGGGGAGACTGAGGGATTGGAATAGTCAATGTGGAACTAGGGAAAGGGAGTTGTACAGGCCTGTGACAGAGAACCTGAGTGCTGGGGTAGTGGTAGGGGGACTCTGAGATTCATGCATCTAAGTGAATATTAAGGGACTAATTTAGTATTGTTTGTTTGAATAAAATATTTTAGTTTAACACTGATAATTAAAAGGAAATAAATACAAACAAAAAATCAGTCTGAATCTGCTGTATTGACTTAAAAGTTTATTTACTTAGTATCTTTAATGTGCAAAGAGTGTTTTCATTCAACATGTCAATTTGTGAGTACAATGATGTATTATTATTATTATTCTTTATTTTGTGTTGGTCTTGGGGAATGAACTAAGGGTCTGGGTGCTGTCTCTGAGCTTTTATGATCAAGGCCAACACTCTACCACTTGGGCTACAGCCCCACTTCTGGCTTTTGGTGGTTAATTGAAGATAAAAAGTCCAGGCTGGTTTTGAACCACAGTCCTCATATTTCAGCCTCCTGAGTAGCTAAGATTACAGGTGTGAACCACTAGTGCTTGGCTTACATTGACTTTTGTGTGTACTAGATGTAATAATCTTCACTGGGGTGGGGGTGGGGATAGGATGACTTTGACCTTTTCTGCCTCTGCAGAGGACTCTGATGCCAATATCAAAACATTCATAAATATTTTACTAGGTTCCTTGGGAAAACTGTACTGCAAAGGAAACGAAAGCATGTCTGACAGGGATGGATTTAAGGATTACATGATAGGAAAGGAGACTAGAGGGAACAATGATGTGATTTTGATTTGCCTTTTTTTTTTTTTTGGTAATGGTCCTGGGATTGAACTCAAGGCCTGGGTGCTATTCCTGAGTATTTTTTTGCTCAAGGTACTCTACATTTAAGTCACAGCTCGATTTATGGCTTTTTGGTGATTAATTGGAGATAAAAGTCTCATGAAGTTTCATACCCCGACTGACTTTGAATCTTGATCCACAGATTTCCTCCTGAGTAGTTAGGATTACAGACATCATCCACTGACACCTGGCTTGTTTTGGTTTTGAGTGGATGGGATCCATACTATCCAAGATGTAGAAGATATAGAAAAGCTTGCTTTTCTGTATCTATAATTCACAAGACCTTCAATGTATTTGAATGGAAACATTATTATTATTATTATTTTGTCAGTTGTGGGGCTTGTACTCTGGGCCTGGGCACTGTCCCTGAGCTCTTCAGCTGAAGGCTAGCACTCTACCACTTGAGCCACAGCACCACTTCCAGCTTTTTCTGGTTATGTGGTGCTGAGGAATCGAACCCAGGCCTCATGCTTGCAAGGCAAGCACTCTACCACTGAGCCACCTTCCCAGCCCCTTAACAATTATTTTTAAGGACCCTTTTGTATACATTGTTTTGGGATGACGTGTTTCAAATCCTTGTTCCTTGGATCCCGTTGGACATTATGATTATATCTTCTGTCATAGCAATGTCAAAAGCTCACATAGGCCTGGTGCTGGTGGCTCATGCCTCAGATCCTAGTTACTCAAGATGCTGAGATCTGAAGATTGTAGTGTAATGCCAGTCCATACAGGAAAATTCATTAAACTTTTTTCTCCAGTTACCCACCAAAAAGCTGGAATTAGAGCTGTGGCTCAAGTGGTAGAGCCCTAACCTTGAGTGGAAAAAGCTCAGGTACAGTGCTCAGGCCCCGAGTTCAAACCTCAGGACCAGCATATACACACAAAAAGCTCACACAGACACTCCCCTCCCCTTACTCTCCTAAATCGTTAGCCCATTTCCCCTAACCTTCTCTTTCAGGTCCTTGGAAATTCTGACACTCATTTATTTATTCATTTACATTACATTTATTTTTTTTTCTTTTCTGAACTTCCAAAGGTTATACAAGGGAGTTCCAAATTACCATGGTCCATCTAAGTGTCCAGTGCTTCCTGTTTATAGTTACTCCTTCTATGATTCTTCTCTATCCTGTCTATTCCCTTCTCCATGCACATTTTTCACTTCCAGGAAAAGAAAGTGAGAGAGAAAAAGGGGAACTGTTTGGTAGATAGGGATAAAGAAGCCATGGACCTACCATGGGGCCTTTCATAACCTTTCTTATTCCCATAGTGCCTTGGGCTCCTGCTCAAATATTTCTTCTTTCCATAAAACCCTGGGTGTCTGCTTAACCAATAAAAAGAGCCAGGGGGTGTGGCTTGCCATGAAGCAATCAGCAAAAAGCACAGGGGAGGAGCTATAGGGGGAGCATCTTAGTATAAATCCACCCTCTAGAGGACTCCATTGGACTCCTCTTTAGACCTCTGGAGATGGAGTTTCTCTACTTTCTTCCATGGCTTTCCTTTCACTTTCAAATAATCTTACTCTGTTTACCTTAAACACCTTCCTGCTTTTTAATTCTTTAATGGTTAGAAGAAAGGAATCTGCTCCTAGATGGGGCATCAAAAGGTCTGATACTCAGGTTGAGTTACTATATTATGTGAGGGGAAAGGGTACCTATGGCTACTGTTTGCATCACTTCTGAAGTCCTTGCTCTGGTCAGTAGACCAGCTGAAGCTACTATCTCAATCTACGGGCTTTTCTGTGTATTCTCAGAATTTTGAATATGTGGAGATTGGTCTTTTTCCCCTCCCTCCCTCCCTCCCTCCCTTCCTTTCTTCCTTCCTTCCTTCCTTCTCTTTCTCTTTCTCTCTCTCCTTCCCTCTTTTCACTCTTTTTCTTTCTCTCTCTTTCTGTTTCTCTCTTCTTTTTATTTCTCTCTCTTTCCTTTCTTTCTTGTATGTATGTGTGCTGGTCCTGGGCCTGTGTGTTGTCCCTAAGAATTTTTGCTCAAGGCTATCACTCTGCCATTTGAGCCATAGCTCCACTTCTGGCTTTTTGGAGGTAAATTGGAGACAGGAGTCTCACAGATTTTTTGCTAGGGTTGTCTTTGAACTGTGAAAATCAGATCTCAGCCTCCTGTCTAGCTGACTAGTCACTGGCACATGGTTCATTAAGGAAATTAATATTCTGGTTCATCTCCTTATGACTGTAGGGTAAAATCTTTCACTTTCCCCAGAGTAGTGTGTATCCTGGTTTTAAAATAATTGGATCATGAGAGTATGATATCCCTTATCTTGCCTCTTGCTCTCAAGTTTGCAGATGATAGAACTCTTATTAGGTTGGATATTCAGGATTTCTTTTTAAGGGAAGTGCGCAACAACTATTTCCTCATTATTACTAATAGATATTAGCATCTATCCCCTTCATGTCTCTCTCAATCTCTCTGACTCAATCTCCCTCTCTCTCTGCATATTAACATATACTTTTTCCTTTTTCATCCAATTTCCCCCCCAAATAATATAAATATTCTTAACTTATTTTCCTTATATAAGAATTGTTTCCTTCAGTTTTTGTTAAAACTGTAATGTCCAGTATGTCATAAAGTTGGAATTATAAAATCATGTTTGTCAAATGGTGTATGTACCTTAGAAATATGTCCACACATACAATTTTACATTAAATTCAGGCTTCTTAAAATACAACCTGGACATAAATGCCTTCACTTCTTATTAAATTCGTTTAAAAATTACCTTAATTTAGTTATACTTATTCTTCCTGAGGAAGCTCTGTTGTTTCTTAGGGATAGCTTGTCATAAAGATGTTTTAGATCAGCCCTATAGTCCGTCCTTCCTGAACCCAAGATGATTGTAAAGTGACTGCAGAGAGAATGGCTTTAGAGCAAAAAAGTAGAAATTGGAGGCAGAGGTGCCAAACTTTTCTTCTATTTTTAGGCAATTCATAGGCCCAAGTAAGTCATTGGTGCCTTTCAGCAAGAGCAGCTTTTAAGCACCTCTTACATTCTGAATGCAGGAACAGAGGCACTGGAAGGACAAGTGGCTCCTGTAAGCAGGAGCTGGGATTAGAAACAGCATTTACCTCTCCCTTACCAGGTCTTTCTCTCTCTTATTAGCCTGTGCAAACTACATCGAAAAAATGCTTGATGACTGCTTAATATAATGGACAATTGTTTGGAGATTTGCTGAGACTCCGATTTATATTTATCCTAGACAATACATTGTGATGATGTCCAGAGCTGTTTCATTCTTATTGCTGAATGTCTGTTATTATCTAGTCCAGAGAGGCTCATTTTGAGGGAGCCCACATTATTCTTTTCTCCTGATTTTAGGCCATCCATTGTATGGATGCTATAAGTGTGTGTGTGTGTGTGTGTGTGTGTGTGTGTATGTGTGATTCCCAAACATACTCCATCCTTTCCTAACCAAAGCAAAATAAAAAACAGTCTCACTTCATTCTGGGCGGAAGACAGACACTTGCAGCTCATCTCTTATTTAGAAAGCCAGAAGGCCACATTTTGGACATTCTTTGTTTCAGAAAAAAATGTATTTTTTTTGTTTAGTGACAATACTCTAAAACAGAGCCCTCCTTGCTGTACCAATTGAGCTAGGCACCTGCAATTCAAAGGATGGCTGGGTGCCGGCCAGCAGGAGATGTTGGTGTGCAGAATGAGGAACTAATGATGGAGATAGATTATATAGGGGGACAGGGAGGAGGAGGTGTGGCCACAGTGGATGTAGAAGTGATGTAGAGCCAGGAAATCTCTCATGGTCTAAAGGAAGTATGACTGGGGTGGATGAGGAGGTGACCTCAGGAAAAGGCAATGACCTCAGAGCCTAGGGGCCCTCCACTGCCCCCAAGTGTGCCAATTATCTGGGTTGCAGGTGCTGGGCAGGGACTTCTACAGAGGGCCATGTGTACACAAGTTGTTCATTTTCAACATAGTGACATAGAATATTTTTATTGATAATTTGTGTATACATGTAGAAACTTCACCAGAAAATTAATGAAAATTAACTGAAACCTAGCCAGAAGACAGAATGAATTTATTTTTTCCCTAAAACTGATTATGAAATTATCATGGAAGAAGTTATTTAAGCAAATAGAATTTAAAATGTGGGAGACAATTTTTACAAAGTATCTGATTAAAAATATCATTTTCTGAGTATGGTGATGTAGTATTTTCAGCTTACACGAATGTATGTCATATTGTAATTTTGAAATTCTGTTTTATGTTCAACTTTTTTTGGTCGAATTTTCTTATAGTAAGACCCCCAAATTTCATGTGTATTATACACAGTTCCTTCCAGGCCCCACAAAATCTGAATATGACTCTGAGTATTTAAGTGATAATGAATTAAAGAGATGGAAATTAACTTTTTAGAATTTCTTGGGGGAATCATTGATTATACATTATGTCTTTACTTGAAATGGTTCCTGGTGGCTATATAAGACAAAGAAGAAGCATTCAGATTCTTTCTTCAATTTTGCTTTTTTGAGGACTTGTTACTAGTGATGGCTGAAGGACTGGAACTTACTTTGGCTATGGGAGTTGCTCTGGTGCTCTTGAACACTGCAGAAAGTGTCACTGTAGGGTCCTGCCAGCAGAGGGCACTGTGCTGTTGTTCAGGGTGTGCCAGGAGCTATCAGCTTGTAAGGCACCTAGAGGGGGTTAAAGAGAATTCGTATTTCTGTCTGCCGGTCGGTCTGTCTGTCTGTCTGTCTGTCGGTCTGTCTGTCTGTCTGTCTGTCTGTCTGCCTGCCTGCCTGCCTGTCTGTATGCTTGCATGTCTGTCTGTATCTCTCTCACATATACACATCACTCTGTGATAAAATGGATGGATGGGTGATCTGTGTAGTGATGAGTAGAGAAATACTTGTTAGAGGAGATGACCTTTTGGGCTATTGACTCAGAAAGGAAAGATGTGGGTTGTTGAGAAAAACAAAGAAAGACAAATTTTCTAGGACTTTGGCAGAGTTTGAGAAGGAGTTTGATAACTTATTAAAGGTTAGTATTTTTCATAATAAAATGATTTCCATTTAAAGAGGAATGATCTCCATTTCCCTCTGTGTGTGTGTATGTGTGTGTGTGTGTGTGTGTGTGAGAGAGAGAGAGAGAGACAGAGACAGAGAGAAAGGGAGAGAGTGTTAGTTATAGGTCAGAGACTCTTATGCTGAAAGGTGGATTGTTCATCTCAAAGGAAGATCCCTAGGGAATTTATCAGAATTGTGTATCCAGGGTGTGATACTAATGTTAGATGTATAATGTTAGGACAGATTAGAAGTCTCCTCTTACCCAATGTAGTCTCAGGTGTTGCTGGCCAGAGGAACTGGTTGTAGGGAGTAAAATCAGATAACAATGGTTACTAGACCTTTTTGTGGGAGCAGAACAAATTGAGGCCTTAACCTAATTTTATCTTCTAGTAAACAGCTGTCCAAAGAGAATCATGCCTATAATTAGCTAAAAGAACAGCTGTTTCTAGGTAGCTATATCTGGATGTGACTTACTTTTTATTTACAATATAAAACTATTCTTAAGATGACACATGTAGGTGGTTAAAAGTTCAAATAGTTGGAAGAGCTTAGCATGAGAATCGGGGATCTCCAGTCTTTTCTCTCCCATCTTGGTCTTCTTCTACCCAAGGCAGCTACTTTGAATGTTTTTTCCCCCAAAAACTTTTGAGTGGTCCGCTTTGGTTTTATTTTGTCTTCCCAGAACTAGTTTCTGTTATGGCTTATAGCAGTACATAATAACTCTGATATATGGTGTGTCCTGAGCCCTTAGCTTCTCTGTTTTAATGCATCTAATTTGTAGTGCATTTGGAATCCCCTAGATATCTTGCTAGAGTATATTTTAGTTAACAATAAGCATGGTGGCTCACACCTGTAATCTAGCTACTAAGGATACTGAGCTCTGAGTATCCCAGTCAGGCAGGAAAGTTCATGAGACCCTTATCTCTAATTAACCAGCAAAAATCTGGAAGTGGAGCTGTGGCTCAAGTGGTGGTACACCAGCCTTGCATGAAAAAACCACAGTGAGAGCATGAGGCCCTGAGGCCCTGAGCTCAAGCCTCAGTCCTGGGTGCATGTGGACACACACACACACAGAAAAAGAACAGACTGCTTTTCCGTCCGACATCTTGATGAAGCCACAGCGGTCTCTCCCGCTCTCCAGGCCTTGCGATGCCGCTCAAGGACGACAAGAAGAAGAAAGATGCTGGGAAGTCGGCCAAGAAAGACAAGGACCCAGTAAACAAGTCTGGGGGCAAGGCCAAGAAGAAGAAGTGGTCCAAAGGCAAAGTTAGGGATAAACTCAACAACCTCGTCCTGTTTGACAAAGCCACTTAGGACAAACTCTGTACGGAAGTTCCAAACTATAAACTCGTAACCCCTGCTGTGGTTTCTGAGAGGCTGAAGATTCGTGGCTCTCTGGCCAGGGCAGCCCTTCAGGAGCTGCTTAGTAAAGGACTTATCAAGTTAGTCTCAAAGCACAGAGCTCAAGCAATTTACACTAGAAATACTAAAGGTGGAGATGCCCCCGCTGCTGGTGAAGATGCATGAACAGATACAATCAGCTGTACATTTAGAAAAATAAAATTTTATTACACCAATGAAAAAAAAAGAAAAAGAACAGCCTCAAAGTAATGCTTTCGGAGAGTAAGCTAGCAACCATATAGGCTAGTTTATTTTACCCACTAGGTTCTCAGTTTTTGTCTTTGATTTATTTAGTTATTTATTGACTGCTGTGTGCTATGTGCAAGGATCATATACATTCTTTATGTTCCCATAATCTGATCTATGGATAGAGAAATACAAATAGTTACCTTCAGTATCCATGGCGGATTTGTTCTAGGACCTCTTGGATACTCAAATTTAGAAAGATGAGTTCCCTTATATGAAAATAGTGTAGGGCTGGGAAGGTGGCTCAGTAGAGCGCTTGCCTTGCATGCCTGAGGCCCTGGGTTCGATTCCTCAGTACCACATAAGCAAAAAGAAAAAAGCTGGAAGTGGCGCTGTGGCTCAAGTGGTAGAGTGCTAGCCTTGAGCTGAAGAGCTGAGGGACAGCACCCAGGCCCAGATTTCAGGCCCCATGACCGGATCCCCCCCAAAAAAATTAAAAAAAAAGAAAATAGTGTAGGATTTGCACAGAACCTGTGAACATTCTGTACACTTTAAATCATCTCTAGTTGGCTTATAATGCCTAATACATTGTAAATGCTATGGAGAGAATTGTTTTACTAATTGTTAGGAAATAATGAAAAGAAAACATTTATACACATATACATACATATGTATTTATGTATACATATGTGTATAAATGTTTTCTTTTATGTATATATATTTATGTATATATTGATATATATATGTATGTATTTATATAGATACATATGCATGTATTTATTTATTGCTAGTACTGAGGCTTGAGAATCAGGGCTTGGACTTTGCCCTTTAGCTTTTTCATGCAAGGTTGACCTTGTACGACTTGAGCTATATCTCTACTTTCAGCTTTTTGCTGCTTAGTTAGAGATAAGAGTCTCATGGACTTTTCCTGCCCAGGCTGGCTTTGAACTATAATCCTCAGATCTCAGTGTCCTGAGTAGTTAGGATATAGGCATGAGCCACTAGCAACAGGCTCATCAATTTATATATACATATCTATGTATGTATATATGTAAATATGCATACATGCATGCATGCATGTATGTATGCATGTATACTTATGTTGGTCCTGGAGCTTGAATTCAGAGTCTGGGCACTGTCTTTTGAGCTTCTTTTGCTCAAAGCTTGTGTTCTACCACAGTTCCACTTCCAGATTTTTGGTAATTTTTTTGAAATAAGAGTTCTATATATTTTCCTGCCTGGGCTGGCTTTGAATCACGATCTTAGCCTCCTGAGTAGCTGGGACTACAGGTGTGAGCCACTCTCAGCACTGCATATCCCATAGGACTTGTTATGTGTATATACATAGGTTGTAGTATGTGGGGGAGGGGACGGTGGTAAATATTCCTGCTTATACTATGTAAAAGCTGAACACATATATCAAATTTTTCATAGAGAGATGACATTGGAAGCTCCCTTAACAAGATGTGCACTTTAAAAAATACAGCTCTACTCCCCTACGACCCAGCAATCCCACTTCTGGGCTTTTACTCAAATGATCACAAACAAGGCCATACTAAAGCTACCAATACAACTATGTTTATTGCAGCATTATTCAGCATAGCTAAGATATGGAACCAACCCAGATGCCCCTTAGTAGACGAATGGATCAAGAAAATGTGTTATATAAATACAATGGAATTATAGGCTTCCATCAGAAAGAATGACACCACCTCATTTGTTAGGAAATGGAAAAAATCATATTAAGTGAAGTAAGCCAGATCCAAAGAAATATAGGGCCATGGTTTCCCTCATTTGCAATAATTAGTATATGTCTAGGATAATTTTATCTGATGTGCAGAAAAGCTCAAAAGCTATGTACATATGACCATATAAGATGATGCTAAGCAAAATGAACCCCAAGATATGGATACAAGAGGTCTTTATTGTTGTTGTTTTTAATGTACTATGTGATTTTTGTTTCCTTTGTATGTTCTTCCCCCTATGGTATATCCCCTGTTGTCACTGTACTTGATTTTGGTACCCTGCATCTTATATATACATTTATCTAATTTGGGGAGGGGAAGGAGAATAAAAAAATGCTGAAACAAGGGCACAGGATGACCCATTGCAACAATGATACTCACAAGACACTATATGGGAAGTGAAGTTTACAACTTTGGGCTGGAGGAGTGAAGGAGGTGGGGGAGGGAAGGGAGAGTGGGAGAACAACAAAGGAGGGGGTAACAATGCTTGACAAGAAATGTACTCATTATCTTACTCATGTAATTGTAACCCCTCTGCATAGAATCTTTACAATAAAATAAAATTAAAAAATTAAAAAATATAGCTCTATTAATGAGACTACAAAACAATTTTCCTTGTCCTGAATTTAAAACTTTATTTTAAACACCAGGCTCATACCTGTAATCCTAGCTACTCAGGAGATTCAGATCTGAAGATTGAGGTTTAAATCCAGCTGTGGCAGGAAAATACATGAGACTCATCTCTAATTAACTAGCAAAAAGCCAGACGTGGAGGTGTGGCTCAAGTGTTTGAGTGCCAGCCTTGGGCAAAAAGGCATAAGCATGAGGCCCTGAGTTCAAGCCCTAGAACCTTAGCAAAAAACCAAAACCAACCAAGAAAACAATTTGTCAAGTTTTAGAAACTTTGCTTTGCTATTGTTTTTTAGGGCTTACCTCTGTAACTCACCGTAGTATTTTTCTTTACACTGACAGTACGGCCAAGTACAGCGTGTTGACATTTCTACCTCGATTCTTGTATGAGCAGATTAGAAGAGCTGCTAATGCCTTCTTCCTCTTCATTGCCTTATTACAGGTAATGTCAAAAAGTTACTTAAAATTTGTCATCTCAATCATACAAAATGAGAGTTTCCTAATAGATTCCTAAATTGGAAAAGTGTTATAATATTTACATATTGTTTGCCCATCCCCATCAAATCTTTGCTAATGTGCAACCTATCTTAACAGAATGAATACCAGCAAGCTGAAACATGTTTTGTCTGGGTGGGGGGAGGGAGAGATTGTTGGGATATATGAATAGGGAGAGGCAGAGTGGCCAAGTGTAGTCATAATAGTCAATGTACATATGTGAAAATGGAACCAGTTAACTTGAAGGGGGGATGGGTGGAGTTGGGAGGAATGGAAGAATGATGAAAGGGGTGGCATTGATCAACATGCATCGAACCCATAAATTGACATCTTGACTTGAAACCCCTTTGTACAAGCCTACTTGATAATAATAATAAAGAAAAAAACAACCATTGCTGTGTGAACAAAACACGCTCTTTGTATAAAACAGATGTGTTTTGGTATTGCCTCAAGGAAAATTACAATTTCTAAAAGAGGTATGGAAACACTGGTTCTCAGGGGGTTGTATGTCTGAACCTTTTTCTATTCCAAACTCATGGCTGAAGTTTAGATAGGTTTAAAAACAAGGCAATCATTTTTGTGCAACAGAAATGGAAAATCATTGCAAACAAGTGAGTCCTGAGTGACAGACTTCCTCTTGTCTCTTCCAGCAAATTCCAGATGTGTCTCCCACAGGAAGATACACCACCCTGGTGCCATTGATTATTATCCTAACAATTGCAGGCATCAAAGAGATTGTAGAAGATTTTGTAAGTTTTTGCTTTTGGGTAATAAAATATATTTCATGGTATAGAACTTATTACATATATACATTTCTTTGGATAACATGCCTAAGACAGAAAATAGCTTCAGTAGCCTCTAGATGAGGGATGGTATTTTTTAAAGAAGGGAACTCAGAATATCTTGAATACAGTGATCTGAAGTAGTTCTAATTTTGTTTTCAATTGTTGGATCTCTGGAACCTTTCTCTTTGAGAGGTATTACTATTGTTTCTTAAATCCTTCTTTAAAGCTTGTTAATTTGGGTAGCAAATGTGCTGTCTAGGAAAATAGCATTGCCTTTGCTATCTCTAAAGTAATTTTATAGGAGTTTATCTCATATGCTGGGTGCTGGTGGCTCACTAGCTACTCAGGTGGCTGAGAGCTGGGTAGCATTGTTCAAAGCCAGCTAGGGCAGGGAAAGTCTGTGAGACTCTTATCTCCACTAAACTACTTTAAAAAAAAGCCCAAAGTGGGGCTGTGGCTAGCTGAGAGTAAGTATAGCACTCAGGCCCTGAGTTCAAGCTCAGGACTGGCATGCGAGCGCACGCGCACATGCACACACACACACACACACACACACACACTCGGATTTGTCGCTTGGCATTTCCCCTGGGGTATCTCCAAATTCACTGGCTAAAACAATGTCCCTATTTTGTCTCCTTTTCCCTTCCTTTCTCTCATTCTTTCTTTTTCTCTGGTCCCTTCTTCTTTGCTTGCCCATCTATACACACTAGCTTTCTCACACACAAATGGTGGATAAGTAGTAAATTAATGTAAACTGAAAATTAAAATTGATTGTGATTGCTTCATCATATCAAACCATCCTTTTAGTCTGTTTATAAATAAATGAGAAGTAAGGCATTTTATACTTTACAGTCATTGTTAATTATTAGAACTAAAACATAGATAAATGAAGAGAAGAAAGCAGTAAAGGGGAGAATGCAGTAAATAATTGTGCATATCCTACAAATTAAGGTTAGGAGGGATGGGTGAGAATGAATGTTGAAAGAGGTGACTGATCAAGGTGCATATATAAACTGCTTTGTTAAATGGCAGCTCCTTTGTACAACTATTTAAAGATAATAAAAATATAAGGAGCTAAAATATAATCACATCACCACGGTGGGTCTGTTTAAATGTTGTCAAAGATCGTAGATCATAAAGCATGAAGCTGGATTGTACAACATTAGCATTGTAGTTTCTTGGCCTCCAGGTTTTTTCTCTAGTCTTATTCTTTGTCATTTCAGTTATTCACTTGGAATTTTTGAATTTATGACTGTTTTTCTTTCTGTAACAGAAACGACATAAGGCAGACAATGCAGTTAATAAGAAGAAAACAATAGGTAAGATATCATTTTTTTCTACTCTTAAACTTTAAGATTAAGAACTGTATTTAAGGGATTCACAATAAGCAGTTAATGGTATGGATACAAATTAAGAAAATCACCTACAAGGGGCTGGGAAGGTGGCTCAGTGGTAGAGCTCATGCCTTGCATGCCAGAGGCCCTGGGTTCGATTCCTCAAAAGAAAAAAGCCGGAAGTGGCGCTGTGGCTCAAGTGGTAGAGCGCTAGCCTTGAGCTGAAGAGCTGAGGGACAGCACCCAGGCCCAGAGTTCAGGCCCCATGACCGGACCCAAAAAAACAAACAAAAAAGAAAATCACCTACAAAATACAAAAGAAATAATAACAAATAATAACAAACAACACTTAGTCTTGATAGTTTAAACAGGATCTGAATAGATCTAAATAGGATTTCAAATTTTAGAAAAAGTTGTAATTTTTAAGAATTGGACAGCTGGGGCTGGGAAGGTGGCTCAGTGGTAGAGCACTTGCCTTGCATGCATGAGGCCCTGGGTTCAATTCCTCAGCACCACATAAGCAAAAAGAAAAAAGCTGGAAGTGGTGCTGTGGGTCAAGTGGTAGAGCGTTAGCCTTGAGCTAAAGAGCTGAGGGACAGTGCCCAGGCCCAGAGTCAGAGTTCAGGCCCCATGACTGAAACCTCCCCGCCCCCCAAAAAAAGAATTGGACAGCGTGTGTGTGTGTGTGTGTGTGTGTGTGTGTATGTATGTGTGTGTGTGTGTGTATGTATGTGTGTATATGACTAGGACTTGAACTTAGGGCCTGGACGATGTCCCTGAGCTTTTTTGCTCAAGACTAGTACTCTACCACTTTAGCTGCAGCTCCACTCCTGGCTTTTTAGTGGTTAATTGGAAATAAGAATCTTACAGGCTTACCTTCCTGGGCTGGGTTTGAATTTTTATCTTCATGTCTTAGCATCCTAAGAAGGTAAGATTACAGGAGTGAGTCACCATCACTCAGCAAGAAATTAGATAGTTGTTATGTACCCAAAAGGTCCAAGTATTCAAACGTTCTTATTCTTGGGTTATTCTTCCCTGCCTCTCTTTTCCTATTTTTTTCATTGTTTTATGTCAGATCTATCTATCTATATGTCTGTCTGTCATTGTCTGTTTTGTTCTGGTACTGGGCCTAGAGTTTTTGCTTGGCTTTTTCTGCTCAAGGCTGGTGCTCTACCACTTGAGTCTCACTTCCATGTATACGTTTTTGCTGGCTAGTTGGAGATAAGAATATCATGGACTTTTCTGCCTGAGCTGGAATCAAACCTCAATCTTCAGATCTCAGCCTCCTGAGTAGGTAGGATTATAAGCATGAGCCACCTATGTTCAGCACATCAGATCTCTTGCTACAGTTGTTGCAGTTGTGTAACATCAGGCTTTTTTTCCTGTTCTGTATTGAGTAGAATCAAACTTTACTTACATGTACACAAAAACATTTGGGTGTGTACACTAGTGTATATATTGAAGAGGTAGATTGGAGTTCCATTTTTTGTGGATGGTGATTTTATACCTTTCTCTGTAAGGGTATAATATATTAGAGATAATAAATGCAAGTATATAAGGAATCATTTAGAGTTTTGGAAAACTTTATTTTAATTACCATCAGCACTAACTACTTCATTGTGTTTTATTATTCTTCTTTTACAGTGTTAAGAAATGGTATGTGGCACACCATTGTATGGAAAGAGGTAAAAACTATTTTTTAAACATGATATCAGAAAGCATTGTTTTAGAACTTACAATGAATCCCTGGTGCTGAGGATATTGTAGTGTTTTTTATTAAAGCTATTTCTATTTTATATGTGTCTTTTTATTAAAGCTCTCTCTATTTTATACATGTCTCTATTTTATATATGAATGTTTCCTCCTATCTGGTCTCTTTGAGAATATACCTAGGGTGGTAGTTCACATAGTGAACTTCATTTCTTCTAATGGGTAGTTTGAATTCTCAAAGTATTTTCTCTCTTCTAACCCAACATGAAACATTGTTTTTTTTTCTGGTCTTCTGTTTTTCTCTTCACCCAAATTCAAGTGTTAAAGTTGTAATTTGTAACTTTTGATATCCTCATTGCTATTTTTTTCATGCTCATATTTGTGATTCTAGTGCTCAGGAGGTTGATCTCCGAGGATTGTGATTCAAAGCCAGCCCAGGCAGGAAAGTCTGTGAGACACTTTATCTCCAGCCAACTTTCAAAAAAACTGCAAGAAGAGCTGTGGCTTAAGTGGTAGAGCATCAGCCTTGAGCACAAAAGCTCAGTGACAGCCCAAGCTTTGAGCTCAAGCCCCTAAACACACACACACACACACACACACACACACACACACACACTCTCTCTCTCTCTCTCTCTCTCTCTCTCTCCTATTTTGTCTCCTTTTCCCTTCCTTTCTCTCATTCTTTCTTTTTCTCTGGTCCCTTCTTCTTTGCTTGCCCATCTATACACACTAGCTTTCTC
>NW_012267459.1:217891-252040 GCF_000151885.1 Dipodomys ordii
CTCTCTCTCTCTCTCTCTCTCTCTCTCTCACACACAATTACCTTTAAGTACAAAGGTGTTTCAACTCCACATGTCAGTTTATGAGTACACAGAGTCTCGATTAGTGTGGCCCCTTTTGTTGTTATTCCTCCATCCATCCCAATTCCACCTATCCTCTCATATTACCTTGATTCCATTTTCAGATTTGTACATTGAATAATATGACCATATTTACCCATGCATCCTATCTTTGTCTATTTTCATTATTTTGGGTGAAAAGGTTTTTACTAAAATACAGAGGTTTAAGGGTACTCCTTTGTTTTGGTCTCAAAGTGGGGGGTAACAGAACATGGCCAATAGCTTCTGCTCTTTACAATTGTACCAAGGATGGTTTTTCTGCCTAGTTGTGGGGAATGTAAGCTCCAACCCAGAAAAACCACACAGACACACAGGCATGTAGAACAAAGAAAGAAAGGTTTATTGCCAGCAAAGGCATTGACAAGGCCATTTCTCACAGGGAGAAGTGGTGCCTGTCTTTTTCTGAGATGACTACATATAACGTGGGTGCAGGCAGGGGGAGGGACGTGGGTTGAGGGGGAGGGGGGAGCTCGAGGTGCTAGGAGGTAGGGACCTTGGTGTGGATGTGTGGGCCCAGGACTTTATCATGGCTGGTTAGGATTTATGGCAGCTGCCCAAGTACCAGATAAGGGGCCTGCAGCTGGCCAGATTTTCTGATTTAGTCAGTCTGGGTAGGTCTTAGAATATGTGTTTCTAAAAGGTGCATAGAAGAGGCAACTGCAACTGGTATGGTGAAAGGGACAAACAGTTCATCATAAGCAGAACGACCACTGAGCCATGCAAAGGGGTGAAGCATGTGCCTGGGCCTGTCTGGGAGGGGCACTAAATCCAGAGCTTCCAGTTCAGACATTCCTCAGCTGATGTTGTTTGCAACAGGGTGTCCAGGAGAGCCACCCAGAGCTCCATAACTCTTAAGTGGTACAGAGTGGAGTGGGAATGTTGGAGGAGGAAGAGATGAGTCCCTGAGCTCTGGCTGATGGGGAGGCAGCTCTAGGGCAGATTTCAGTGTCTCTGATCCACTTTGAGAGGATCCATTAGCTGTTTCACAGTTTAGAAACTCAAAGGACCCTATGAGGAAAGAGTGAGTTTAAACACTTATAAAAGATTTAGCCAGGCACTGGTGGAGATCTGAGGATACCAGTTCAAAGCTAGTCTGTTCAGGAAAGCTCAGAAGACTCTTATCTCTAGCAAACTACCAAAAAACCCAAAACCAAAACCAAAAAACAACTAGTATATGTCTGAGACAAGCAGAAAAGGTCAGATAAGTTGATGTTAGGTGAAATGAATCCCAAGGTAAGTATTCAAATGTTTTTTCTTTCTTTCGATTGTTTCTAACATATTTACAAGATGATTTCTTTATTGCTTTGTATGTCCCTCCCCCAATGATATAACTCCTGCTTTCATTGTATTTGATGTTGGTATAATTTATGGAGGGGAAGCGCAAAAACAAACCGTTTGAATAGGGATACAGGTGGACCCATTGCAACAATGAGATGTACAAGTCATTATGTTGATAAACGAACTTTACAACTTTGGCTTGGGGGTGGTGGTGGTGGGGAGATGGGAAGGGATGGGAAGGGGAAACAAAGGAGAAGGCAACAATGCTTGATAAGAAATGTACTCATTACCTTGCCCATGTAATTGTAACCCCTCTGTATGGTATTTTCACAATAAAAAATTAAAAACAAAAACAAACCCAGAAGTAGAGCTGTAGCTCAAGTGGTAGAGTCTTGAGAAAAAACAAACAAATGAAAAATACCCCCTCAGGGACAGTGCCCAGGCTGGACTTCAAGCCCCAGGAGGGCATCACACACACACAAAAAGATTTCTTTACCATTGTACTATTTCTGCCAGATGGTGTCACACAAGGGACACTCATGTGTTACAGACATCAAATAGAAAACCATCTTCAGACAGAGTCCCAAACAAAGTAGTACTTGGCTATTGAGATTACAAATGCTTCTTTATTTTAAAGTATTTGAGTATGAAAGAAAGTAATAATTTCCCCTATTCCCCTACTTTCTAGCTTTTTAAAATTAATTACTTCTGTTTTTTCTGTGTACATATAGGATTTTTAAAATTTTATATATCATTTAACTTTTTTCCTTTTTAAATTGTTGTCATAAAGGTGATACACAGAGGGGTTACAGTTAAATAAGTCAAGTAAAGAGTACATTTCTTTTTGGACAGTGTAACCCCTTTTCAAAACACTTTCAACTTGCATAATTATCCCTCATTTTTGTAGGGATGGTTGCTAAAGTAGTTATATAGTATTGTCTTTATTATGGAATATGCTTAACTTACTGCCTTTAAATTGGATGCTAACTTGTGCTTTGGATTGGTGCCCTAACATCAAATGCACAATGGTTCTACAAGTTGATTTGTACTTATTTTTTTCTTTATAGTAAACTCATTACTTAAAGGTTCCCTACCTGGGAGCCTGGTGGCTCATGTCTGTAATCCTAGCTACTCAGGAGGCTGAGATCTGAGGATCATGGTTCAAAACCAGCCCAGGCAGGAAGTCTGTGAGATTTATCTTTGATTAAAAACCCAAAAGCTGGAAATGGACCTCTGGCTTAAGTAATAGAGTGCTAGTTTTGAGTGGAAAAAGCTGAGACCCAGACTGGTACCAGACCAAAATCAAAACAAAACAAACAAAAAAAACCTAAAACCTTCTCACATATTTTGGCAAGCAGTTCACAGAATTCATACTACTAATAAGGCACCTTCAGGAACCCGCCTTAGTGTTCTTTTGTTTTTGTGTGGTGTAGGTTGTGGTGCTGGTAATAGAACCTAGGCTTCACATATACTAAGCAAATTGTCTAGCCCTCAACAAAAAAGTAAACTGGAAACTTGCTGGTGGATATGATCTAGTAGCCAGTAATTTATTTATTTTGTGCTGGTACTTGGATTTTCACTCAAGGCTAGTGCTCTACCAACTTGAGCCACAATTGCACTTTCAGCTTTTGGCCGATTAATTGCAAATAAGAATAGCATGACTTTCCTGTCAGGGGTAGCTTTGAAAAGTCTGCCCATATTCTGTAGGGTCTTCCTCCCAAATATGATAAATCCTCAGTTGGTTGAATCTGTGGATGTAGAACCTGTGGATTCAGAGGGTGTCTGCCCCTTATAAGTTATTAGTATGTATTGAAGTCTTTTCCTTTTATTATTGTGGAGACAAAGATTTGTGGTGTACACAATTTTTCCTTCACATATTTAACTGCCTTTATCACATTTGTGCTTTCTTTTCTTTCTTACCTCTCTGTCCCTGTCCCCTGGTCTCTAGGTGGCAGTGGGAGACATCGTGAAGGTCCTTAATGGCCAGTATCTTCCAGCTGACATGGTCCTGTTCTCCTCCAGGTCAGGTGTGCTAGTGGGCACAGTTCTTGAAATAAGTGTTAAGAACCTATTAAGTGACAACCACAGAAATCCTGAGTGACTTTTTATTGCCCCCTTTCAAGCCTATGAATTACAATCTTTTCCCCTTACTTGTTCTAGCTGTTAAGTTGAACATTCCTAATTAATGATAGTTGCAGATTTTGGAACCTTCTGGATTTCTGATTCAGTTAGGGATGTTGAGCTGTCTAATGCTAATCTTTTGAAATTGAAAGCAGTGAACAATCTAAAACATATCTGATGCCACACATTTTGGGTAAGAGAAAATTAACCTGTACTTTTGTCAATTGCCTTGTCTTGCCTTGACTCTTACTTTTCTTTCTCTCTTTCTTTTAGACTTAATCTGAACTACTCCTTCTTCTTCTTCTTCTCCTCCTCCTCTTCCTCCTCCTTCTCTTTCTCCTTTCTTCTTTCTTCATTTTTTTCTATGTTGTGCTGGTTTGGGGGCTTTAAGTCAGGACCTGGGTGCTGTCCCCAAGCCTTTTCTGTGCTTAAGGCTAGTGTTGGACCACTTGAGCCAGCTCCACTTCTGACTTTTTGGTGATTAATTAGAGACAAAAAGTCTCACAGATTTCTCTGTCCAGGCTGGCTTCCAATTGATCCTCAGATCTCAGCATTCTGAGTAGCTAGGATTAACTCTTCCTATAGGTACTGACTCATTTAGTTTCCTGGCTATTCTGGGAGATTTCTCATCAATGATGGGGACATCAACACAGTCGAGGGCAGGGAAGGTCCACTAGCCTCCAGGCTGAAGTTTATCTGTAATTCAGCGTAGTACGTGATGGGTCTAGCCAGCAGTCTATCTGGCACAACTCAGTGCTGCTCATAAACAGCACTGACAAGACCTGCAGAGGATGTTTAGTTTTTTGTTTTTGTTTTTTTAATTTAATTTAATTTTATTTGTGAACATACTGTACAGAGGGGTTACAATTGCATGGGCAGAATAATGCGTACATTTCTTACCAAGCATTGCATCCTCCTCCTTTGTTTACCCTTCACATCCCTTCCCAGCCTCCCTCCTCCCCCCCAATCCCAATCCTCTGGATGTTTAGTTTTTATTCTCCTGTATTTGTCCTAAGTTTTAGTGTCATCTTCTCTCCTAGAAAAAGGTATCATCAGTGGCTCATGCCTGTAATCCTAGCTATTCATGAGGCTAAGATCAAAGGATCCCTGTTAGAAGCCAGCCTGTGAAGCCTGTGCAGGAAAGTCTAGGAGACTCTTATTTCCAATTAAGCTGGAAATGGAGCTGTGGTGCAAGTAGTAGAGTGCTAGCCTTGTTCAGTCATAGTATTCAAGCCCTGAGTTCAAACTCCAGGACCAGCACACACACAAATAGGAACCAAAGCCTATGGAGGGGTGAAAAACATCATACACACAGGTGGGATTTATGATTGACCCACTTACTGGTAATGAGGAAACTTTTAGACATATGCAAATATAAATTACTTTATAGTTTGGTCTATTGGTCTTGGCTGTGACTCTCAGATCATGTGGATTTGATAGGGGATGGTTTATCTGAGCTGAATCAGATTTTCAGGATGTTCAGTGTATCTGAATGTGTATTTATGCTGGACAGTCTGTAGAATGCATCATAGCATATCTTTCTAGTAACCCATGATAGTCTTTGTTCATACATGAGAAAACAAGGGCTCCAAGAGATTAAACGACTTGCTAAGGTCATGAGTTACTAGATGATTTTAATGCATTGAATGGGTCTCAGAATTCATTCTCTTCACTACAACTATACCATTTAAACCAGAAATAGGGGTATAGCACCAATTATGGTTGTGTTTTCTCTTTAACTGTTTGGTACTGGCTAATACAGCTAATTTTAAGGACAGAATAATCAAAGAGATTAGATATTTTAGCCAGGCATCTCACACCTATAATCCTAGCTATTCAAGCTAAGATATGAGGACCATGGTTCAAAGCCAACCTGGGCAGGAAAGTCCATGAGACTCTTATATCCAATTAATTAGCAAAAAGCTGGAATTGGAGGTATGACTCAAGTAATAGAACACCGGCCTGGAGTGGAAAAGCTATAGGACAATGCCCAGGCCCTGGGTTCAACTTCTGGTACCAGCATACACCCCTCTCCCCCAAATTAGATGTTTTGATTTAAGAATTATCTTTTGACATTGCAACAAATTTTGGGAACACTAAGGCTTGCCAAGCATGTATGGTGATCTTTCAACTCTGGTGGCTGTAATTTTCTTCAAAACACTAGTTTGTGGTGGGTGTGCCTTGGGCAGGTCTTTCTGTCTAATGGAGATCCAGCCTCAGCCTTTGAGAATTCCTCCTACCCCTGCAGTGGCTGGATCTTTGCTGGTGCATCACTGGTCTTAGTCAACCCATCCCTCTCTGTCTCATCCAATTGAAGTCATTTCTATCTGCTTGAGACCAAATGGCCATTAAGTGGGCCCATGAAAGTAGATTATTTGGATATGCAATGTTGGATTAGTGTTCGGCGCCGAAGAAGAGTGTGCATCTTCCTTTCTCATCAATTATACCTTCTAAAGTGGTGGTTTATGACAATATATTTGAATTGCCTATCCATTTCTGTGCATAGAGATTTCATGAGCTGTGAATTTGTAGAAAGGATGTTATTCAAATTGGCCTTTTTTCTTTGTTCCTCTTCTTAGTGAACCTCAGGCAATGTGCTATGTTGAAACAGCTAATCTAGATGGGGAAACCAACCTTAAAATACGTCAGGTAAAGTCACCTTTATGATTTATGGTTTTATAGAGGCTGAAATTACAAATATGGCCCCTTATGTACCAGCCAGTGTCTAGAGCAGACACAGGGAATAGACAAAGCCTCAATCCTAAAGTTTGTTGGAAATAAGATTCCAATTGTAGAATCTTGTATGTATTGTGTATAATATACTATATATTATATACAGCATTGTATATTACATACACTATTTCCTTGCCTCAAATAACTTTAAAAAATTTGTGCTGTTTTTGGGGCTTGAACTCAGGGCCTAGGTACTGGACCAGAACTTCTTTGGCTCAAGGCTAGTTCTCTACCACTCTTAGCCCACAGTGCCACTTCTGGCCTTTTCTGAGTAGATTATTGGAGATAAGAATCTGATGGGCTTTCCTGTCTGAGCTAGCTTGGAACTGTGATTCTCATCTCTCAGCTCCTGAGTAGGTAGAATCACAGGTGGGAGACAACAGCTCACACATATACATGTTCGTATATGTATACACACATACATACATACATATGTACACACAATATTAGTCATAAACACATATTTTTAGCTTAAAAATACAGGTTTTCTATTTATTTAAAAATAACTTCAGGCCAGGTGCCAGTGACTCATTCTTGTAATCCTAGTTTTCAGGAGGCTGAGATCTGAAGATCACAGTTTGAAGCCACCTCAGCTGGGAAAGTCTGTGAGACTCTTGTCTCCAATTAACTTCCAAGAAAGTAAAAGAGGAGCTGTGGCTTGAGTGGTAGAGCACTAGCCTTGAGCAAAAAAAGCTCAGGACAGTGCCTAGGCCCTCAGTTTAAGCCCTGCTATTGTGTTCTGAGACTGCTATTTATAGCATCATGATACTCCAAGTTGTCAAGGCATAGAGTAAAACTTCCATAAAGCTAAGTAACTTATTTTTAACAGTGTTACTTATTACATAAAACAGATTCCTTATGTTTAACATTGTCTTCTGTATAAAATAAGCATGAATTCTAATTTGAAAATGTTTCCATTTCAACTCTAATTCTCTGGTTCAGTTACTTTTCCAAAACTGAGTTATATTCTGTACATAAATAGCCTGTGATAAAATTTAAGTTTTTTAAAGATTTTTAAAAACAAAACCTCTATCTTCTTGCAGTTTTAAAATGGCCCCAAAATGTAACTTCATATTTGTCTTACTTTATAGTACATTTTATTCTAATATGAAGTAGTCTGTAAGGTATAAGAATTTTAAGCATTTTAAACTGAGTGTTAGTGGTTCATGCCCACAATCCTAGCTACTCAGAAGGCTGGAATCTGAGGATCATTGTTCCAAGCCAGCCCTGGCAGGAAAGTCCATGAGACTCTATTTCCAAAAATATTCAGCTGGAGGTGTGGCTGAATTGGTAGAAGGCCAGCCAAACAAGCAAGCAAGCAAGCATGAGATCTGGAGTTCAAACCTACATACTGCCAAAAAATAAAAATAAAAATTTAACATTCAACTCTCTTCTGTTACGTAAACTTGAATTCAGTAATTTTGTTTACATATATTTCTTTAGATTGTTTTCTTCTGTGTTTAAAGATTTGGCCAGGCATGGTAGCTCATACCTATAATCCTAGCTATGCATGGGGGTGAAGATTGTGGGAGGATTATGGCTCCAGGCTAGCCTGGGCAAAGATTAATGAGACCCCATCTCAATCAGTAAATTGGGTGTGTATGCATCTGTCATCCTAGCTAGGCAAGAGGCATATGTAGGAAGATCATGGTCTTAGGATGGCCCTGGCAGAATCATAAGACCTCACTTGAAGAATAATTAAAACAAAAAGGGCTGGGAACATGGTTCAAGTGTTAGAGCTCCTGCCTAGCAAGTATGAGAACCTGAGTTTGAACCTCAGAATCATCCTCTCTAAAAGAGTTAATGATTCAGGTGATTGTTTCTAACACATTTATAAGATTATTTCTTTGTTGCTTTGTATGTACCTCCCCCATGGTATAACCCCTGCTTTCACTGTATTTGAGGTTGGTATAATTTGTGGAGGGGAAGGGAAAAAACAAATCGTTTAAATAGGGGTACAGGTGGATCCATTGCAACAATGAGATGTACAAGTCATTATGTGGAAAAACGAACTTTACAACTTTGATGGGGTGGGGAGGAGGATTAGGTGGCGGGGGCGGGGGAAGGATGGGAAAGGGAAACAAAGGAGGAGACTACAATGCTTGATAAGAAATGTACTCATTATCTTGCCCATGTAATTGTAAGCCCTCTGTATGGTATTTTCACAATAAAAAAAAGAAAATAATTTTAAGGAAAAAAATTAAAAGAATTAATGAGGTTTGCTTTAAAATTATATTTTTATGTATGTTTGGAACAAAACATTTAAAAGATTCCCATAAATAGAATACAATATTAGTGGGATCCCTTATTCTACCTTTATGACCACAGTTAGAGGCCAGCTAATAGTTCATGCCTTCTATAAGACGTGTTAATTATTACTTAAGCATAGTTATTCTCAGCACAAGGATGGGACCATCATCTTTGCCAAATTAAAATCTTTGATATTTTTGCACCTCATTGTTGTGCAGTTTATCAAAAGCAGCTGGATTTAATTTGCCAAATTATTGTATTATAGATAGCTCATTGTGCCTTATAACTGATGGAATATTGGAGAAGGATATTGCCCTTTAAACATGGGAGAGTGCTTTTATTTTTCTCTGTTGGTTTAACATTTTAGGGTTTGAGTCACACTGCTGACATGCAGACTCGAGAAGTGCTGATGAAACTGGCTGGAACTATAGAATGTGAAGGGCCCAATCGCCACCTCTATGACTTCACTGGGACCTTGCATTTGGATGGGAAAAGGTAACTCTGTCTCTCTCCTCCCTCCTTTCCTCCTTCTCTTCCTCTCTCCTTCCTTCCTCCCAATCCTGGGGCTTGAACTCAGAGCCTGGATACTATCCTTGAGCTGTTTTTGCTCAAAGGTGGTGCTCTGCCACTTGAGCCACCTCGCCACTTTCAGATTTTTGGTGGTTAATTTGAGAAAAGTCTCCCGGACTTTCCTGCTGGGGCTAACTTAGATCCTCAAAACTCAGCCTCCTGAGTAGCTGTAGGATTACAGGTGTGAGCCACTGGTGCCTGGCTTGGCTGTCATTTCTCATATCCAACCATTCTTTTTTTTTTTTTGCCAATACTGGGGCTTGAATTGAGGCCCTGGGCTGTGTCCCTAAGCCTATCTGTGCTCAAGTCTAGCACTCTACCACTTGAGTCACAGAGCCACTTCTAGCTTTTTCTGTGTATGTGGTACTGAGGAATTAAACCCAGGGTTTCATGCATGCCAGGCAAGTGCTCTACCACTAAGCCACATTCCCAGCCTTCATATATAATCATTCTACATTTCAAATTTCTAACTGGAAGTCTCAAATTACTAAAATTCACTCAAGTGATTAATCATTAAGCCATTCTTGACAAATTTGATAGAAGAGGTTTATTGCATCTTGTTTTTCTTTTTTTATTGTGAAAATACTGTAAGAGGGGTTACAATTACATGGGCAAGATAATGGGTACATTTCTTATCAAGCATTGTAGCCTCCTCCTTTGTTTCCCCTTCCCATCCCTTTTGTTTTTCTTCTTATAGAAGTCTATAATATAAATTTAGTTTCAGAAGTGAATGTTTCAAATTTTCTTTTTCTTAGCAATTTCTTTTCTGAGTAGTAACAGGGAAATACAAAATAATTTTCTCTAACATTTATATAAAATAAACTGGAGCTGGATGCTAGTAGATAATGCCTGTAATCCTAGCTACTCAAGAGGCAGAGATCTGAGGAACATGGTTCAAAGCCAGCTTGGGCAGGAAAGTCTGTGGACTTTATCTCCAATTATCTTCCAAAAATCCAAAAGTGGAGGTGTGGCTCAATTGGTATAGGGTTAGCCCTGAGCAAAAAGAGCTCAGAGATAGCACCCAGATTCTGAGTTCAAGCCCCAGTACTGGCATCAAACAAAACAAAAACAAAAAAACTATCAAAATCTTATTTTGTTTTCCATTCTGATGAATGGATAAAGGATATTGCTCAAATTTGACTGTAGGAAACATTTATTATGAGTTTATGCTTCAGGAGAAGTTAATATATGTTCGACTGTCATTAAATATAAATGTTGTTTCTTATTTTCAGCCCTGTTGCCCTTGGGCCTGACCAGATCTTATTAAGAGGTACACAACTTAGAAATACTCAGTGGGTCTTTGGCATTGTTGTTTATACTGGACATGACACCAAACTCATGCAGGTAAAATGCTTCTGTGCTGAGAAACAATATTGACTTCTTTTTACTCCTTTTCTTTCTGTTCTAATGGAGGGTGGGATGCAGCTTTCACGTTTAGGAAGCTCATTTGTCTATGAACCTAAACTAGGAAAGCTAGTGCTTTATTCTTAGATAGTTTCTTCTGGAGTTTTGTTGTTATTATCAAATATTTGTTTAGTCTGAAATATAAATGTTCTTTGTTAGACTTAAGAGGGACAATTGATTCTAACTTACTTTGTCTTCTGGACTTAAGTGGAGATTAGGTCAAATATTTTATCTCTCTTTAGTTCTCTTCGTTCCATTAATTAAAATTTTACCATAAATTCTTATTTAAATGAATTCTAGACTTGTAAACTCAGTTAAAAATTGGGCTGGGAAGTTGGCTCAGTGGTAAAGTGCTTGCCTCACTTGCATGAAACCCTGGGCTCGATTCCTCAGTACCATATAAGCAGAAAAAAGTCAGAAGTGGCATTGTGGCTCAAGAGTACTAACCTTGAGCTGAAGAGCTGAGGGACAGTGCCCAGGCCCAAAGCTCAGCCCCCATGACCGACCATTATTTTTCATGTATGCTAGTACTTGGTCTGGCTACTTAGCTGGTGTTCTACCATTTAAGCCACAGCTCCACTTCCAGGTTTTTGCTGGTTAATTTGAGACTAAGTCTCACAGTCTTGCCTGCCCTGGTTGGCTTTGAACTGTGGTCATCTCAGCCTCCTGAGTTGTTAGGATTATAAGTGTGAACCACCTGAGCCTGACTAAACTCAATTGTTTTTGAACCAAAGAAAAAAATATCATTTTAAAATGATTTTTCCCATTTTCCCTATAAATGGGTTTTTTCTCAAAATTTTGTTTGTGAATTTATAGCCCATGTTTATATTAACGTCATATTTTGTCAGCCTGCTTTTGAAATTCTATATAAGTCAGTGTCTTGCTGTATCTGTTTTTACTTTTTGTGACTACACGAGGCATTTTATTTTGCTAGTGGCAGTTATTAATGAGAATTGGATTTTCTTCTCCAGTATTTTTATATAACTTCTAAAGCTTATAGTAGCTATTGGTCTTAATTAAAAATAGTGTCCATACACCAAGTCTTGTGTTGGGCCATGTTGATATGACAGCAAAAAGCCAAATCATACTTTGGGGAACCAGGTAGACTAAGGAATAATGTGATATTGTAAAGTAGAAGGATAATTGTAAAAAACAGTCTTGTGGATGTATATATAGAAGGTCATCCAACCCTAGCTGGCGATGCTAGAGACCTGATATCAGGAAGGAGGTAGATTATTGTTTAGATCCCCTCCTCGAAGCCAGATAATAGAAAGATAAGAGTTAAATGATTAAGATAGACAAATGCAATGAAGACAAGGAAGGCAATTAGGAATAGAAGGCTGGAGAAACTCCCTGAAGTTGAAGATAACTGTTAAGAGTTATTGAGTGACATGTAGACAAATATATAGAAACATTGTCTTTGAGTTTCCAATTGAAGTTGAGAGTTTCCAATGAGGAGAGACCTGAGGCTGAACCATGGCAATATGAAGTAAAAGATCAAGCTGTGTCAGGCCATTTGTTGCTGAGCAGGAGAGAGTAAGGATTGGACAGATTGGTGCTAGGCTTTCCAAGATAGTTGAAAAAGGCAAGGTTGAGGGAGGGAGGAATTTCATGAGCTAGTTGCTTAAGGCTTCAGTGAGTGAGGAGAATTGTTAGGGGAATTCACTTGTATCTGTGAATTTTTAAAAATACCATTAGAGGAACAAATGTCCAGAAGCATTGTAAATTCTTGAATATATACTCAGTAACACCAGATGCCAATTGATCTGAGTCTTACTGGAAATATTCTTTGTCTGGGGAAGGATTTGGCCTGGTAAGGCAAGGAGCAGGAGGAGAGTTCACAAAGCAAGAGGAAGATGTAAGGCACTCTAGGGAGGAGGGCTTCATGGAAGGTAGAAAAATGAATAGATAATTGCTAGTTCAGACCTAGCAGATTCTGGGGTGACAGATAAAGAGGTGCCCATGCAGTGATATCTCAGAATATTGTTTATTAAATAATTAATATTACAATTACCACCGTGGCATGAGGAATAAGTTTTACTGACAGATATGGTTAAACTACTGTTCTTTCCCCAAACCTCTGCTATTATAAGTTCATATTAGCCCAGGGCAAACTTAAGGGAGTTCCAGGAAAATAGACAAAAAGACACATTCCAGGGGATAGATGACAAAAATAAATCAGAAAGTACTTAAACAGTTTCAGCAAGGGATCTAGGAATTTCCTCACTAAAATTTGTATATACTGGAACTCTGTCTTTTGACAGGAATTAATGAAAAAGGTCAAACTTGCATAAGCCTGTGCCTTTAGAGATAGGATAAACAACCAGGATATTCCCCTGATATCATTCATACTTCAAGCACACTGTCAAATCTCCTAAAACCCTCTCAGAGCTCTAGGGTTCCCACAGTTAGTTAATGCTGAGAGACAAATATTGGTTAGATCAGGATGGTTCAGCATATCTAGGATGTGCCTTATCCAGCTTCCTGCTTGATTCTCATTCCTTCACAGCAGCTGATTATAATGTTTAATTTGTTGTTACGGAGTAGTTTGTGTGAATGGATAGGCTAGTGCTCTGCCATCTATTAAGTAACCTTGAACTTCTACAGCCCAGTGTCTGACGAAATACCTGGAGCACCACTGACCACAAACCACTGCCTTTTATGTTGAAATGACAACATCTCATCATGAATGATGAGGTTAAATTTAGGCAGGGCCCCAAGATTAGTTTTCAGATTGTACCTATTATAAATTTAAGCCCTTTTCTAGTTTCATTGTATACTGGTGCTCTAAGCTAGTGCTCTACTACTTGAGCCACAGCTCCACTTCTTGCTATTTCTTTGGCAGTTATTTGGAAGAAGAGTATTATGTACTTTCCTGGCCAGGCTGGCTTTGAACCACAATCATCAGATTTCAGTCTCCTGAGTAGCTAGGACTACAGGCGTGAGCCAGGAGTACCCAGCTTGAAGGAACACTTTATCTGTGTTTGTAATGTTTGACCACAGAACAGCAACTGCATTGCTTTACAATTCTTAAATCCGAGCTTCTCTGCCTTCTACCCTTCAGAGTTACTTCTGGCTCATGCTTAGTGTAGTTACATGTAGGTATTTTTCATTGTTCTTTGCCTTTAGTTGATTTAGTGGTGAAGAGAAGCTATCACATTAATTATAGCAGATATGAACTGTACCATATCATGCATCGTTCTAAGTAATTCACACATATTAAGTCATTTATTTCTAAGTATGAGGAGAGTAGTAACAGTTTTGTTATTTTATAAGAAACTGAGGCATGATGTCTAAGTAACCCCAGATTAGCAAACTAGAAAAAGATAGAGGTAGGATTCAGATCCAGGTAGGTAAACTCCACAGCTCTTGTTCTAACTAACATTCTGCTCTCTGCTTTCTCAAGTAGTAACAAAATGTGTAATATATTGGATCTGATTTCAGCTTTCTCAAAAATTGGATGTTTTGTTTGACCTGTTTCTTTTTACAACTTCAATTGTAAAAAGAATTTTTTTATGAACTTAAAACTCCAGTAAGAATTTAACATTAAAAACTCATTGTAAAAGGTAGAAATAAATGGTCAAGGGAAGGGAATGAGTAGATGGAGCTTGACTTTCCACAAAGTTAATGTGTTAAAGCTTGAAGTTTTGGGGTGGTTTCTGATTTTATTTATTCCTTACTTTATTTTTTGTGCTGTTACTGAGACTTGAACTCAAGTTCTCACAGTCTCCCTTAGTTTTTTCACTCAAAGCTGGTGCTCTACCACTTGAGCCATAGCTGAACTCCTAGCTTTTTGTAGTTCATTGGAGATAAGAGTCTCATAGACTTTCCTGCCTGGCTGGCTTTGATCTTTGATCCTCAGATCTCCATCTCCTGAGTATCTAGGATTATAAGCATGAGCCATTGGTGTCAGCTGTGGTTTCTGTTCTGTTGGAAGAAAGATAAATTTTCCTAACCCTTTTACAGGCTGGAATTCAACCACTGGAAGAGATCAGAAGTCAGTAACTAATGGGGTCATTGAAATGGGGGGGGTTGTAATTTTTTCCTGCCTGTGCATTCAGTGAATGCTTATCTTTACTTTTTACAAGATAGTCTTGGAGAAAGTCTTCTGGTTCTTGACCCAAGACCACATATGCATGAATTATTCCAGTCAACTTTGATTGATTATAAGATGGGCTTTGCTAATGAATTTTCATGTAGAGTCTAGAGGACTTTTTCTTTCCCTTCCTCAACACTATGGTCCATTCTAGTTAGGCTGATTTCCCCACCAGGAATGATGCTGTTCTGTTTTTTATGTGTTACCTTCCTGCCTGTGATCTACTGCTTTTGACTCAGCTCTCTCTTTTTCACGAGGTCCTTCCTGACTGTTTCTGCTCATTTCTTCTTCACACTCTTCCAAGGGGAACCTTTTGTCTGTCCATTTATTTTAAACACATACCTATATCTAATTTGCATTATTATTATTATTTTGTGTGTATGTATGTGTTTGTGTGTAACTTTACTGGGGTTTGAGCTCAAGGCTTGGATGCTGTCCCTTAACATCTTTGCTCAAGGCTAAGCCACAGCACTATTTCTGACTTTTTGCCTGTTAATTTGGAATAAGGGTCTTACAGACTTTCCTTCTTAGTCTGGCTTCAAACTATGATCCTAAGATCTTAGCCTCCTGAGTAACTAGGATTACAGGTATGAGCCACTTATGCCTGGCTCTGTTTTACATTATTGATATGTATGTCTTATTATGTCTTTTTTTCCTCTAAGTGGGCTATTGGAGGAAAAAGTATTTCTTGTATTTGGTCTAAAGCTGAGTTATTTCTTTGAAGGTCTCTTTAGATTTTTATTGCATAGGATCTTCAATTTTCTCTTAAATGAACATTCTTCTGGTTTTCTTTGGTGACTTTTGTATTCTATAATAAATATGGCAAATGTTAGGCTAAGATGTAATAACAAGACGTACTGAATGAATCATGTAGAGTTAAAATGTGTTCTTTAAACTGTTAAAAGTCTTTCTTCATAGAACTAGTTATTGATTCAAGAGCCCAATATACATTTAATTTTACTGATTATTTGGAAGAGAAATGCTCTTTTATTTTTTTCTTTGTGAAATTCCTTTGTCTTCCTTCCTTTTCTTCTTACCCATTGCCCCTTAGTTTGTTCTGTGACCCTTATTGACTTTTAACTGTCTTTTACAGAATTCTACCAAAGCACCTCTCAAAAGATCAAATGTTGAGAAAGTAACCAACGTGCAAATCCTGGTATTGTTTGGCATCCTCTTGGTCATGGCCTTGGTGAGCTCTGTGGGAGCCCTGTACTGGAATGGGTCTCATGATGGCAAGAACTGGTATATCCAGAAGATGGGTAAGTGTTGGGGTGGGTTGTTGCTTGTTGCAGTAGGACAAAGCTACCCATAAAAGATCAGTCTACATATGATATGTGATTGGTGACTGACATTTTTATACTTCCCTTTTGTAATGCTGTATAAAATACCAAGTTTTCAAGAAATGACAGGCGAGGAATCATGAGATGAAGGGAAAATGAACACATTTGAGGAGTACTTTTTGCTTGAATGATGGTTTTTTAGATATTTTTTTAAGTTTTTTTTGGTGTGTGTATGGTTACTTTAGGGATTATAACATGAGAATTCTACTTTGAGTAAACCCTAACTTAATTCTAGTAAAGGACAAACACATGACTCCAGTAAACTTGCATTTCCTCTTTTGCTTATGCTATTATTGTCATACATAGCACATCTATATTATTATCCCAACAGTACAGGGCTATAATTATTGGCTTTTATAACCAATAAAAAAGAGCTGGGATGTAGCTCAGTGCAAAGTGCTTGCTTAGCAAGTGCAACGTCCTGGGTTTGATCTCCAGTACTAAAAGAAAAAAGACAAAAAAGAAGCAAAAGGAAAAAAGTGTTTATGGGGTCATTTTGTTATTAATCTGTTTGTTTACCATTCATTTGTCCCTGTGAATGATTTACTAGCTGGTATTGCTTTGCTTCAAATATCTTCATTGTCTCCTCACTCTTTTGTGTGTATTTATTTTATATATAAATATTAATACAAAGTACCTGTATATATATATATATATATTGTATATATATATATATATATATATATATATATATATCTGTATAGTGAACTCCAAAATGTATCTTTTGGTGTCAGTCAGGGGACTTGAGCTCCAGGCTGTTCCTGAGCTTGTTTGCTCAAGACAAATGCTCTACTGCTTGAACCACAACTCCACTTATGCCTTTTTTGCTTGTTAATTGGGTCTGGGTTCTTATATTTGGATTTGGATCTGGAGCATGCTTTACAGGTGAAGACTGATAGCATGGTTCATGTATTATTCATTCTGCAGCATCATAGTTGGGGTAAGCAGACAGCACCAATACCATTTTGGTATAACAGCCTTTGTGGGAATGAACACTTGAATTTCACCATCCCCCCAGCTGCCAGGACATTGTTGGATCATTGACTTCAATTCCTATCAGATTCTGTTCTTTCTCATCTCTTTTTGATTATTTTTGTTTGGCCAAATTGTTGTGTGTTTTGAATTCAGGGCCTTGCCCTTTTGCTACACATTTTTGCTCATGACTGGTGCTCTACCATTTAAGCCCTACCTTCAGTTTGGCCTTTTGCTGATTAATTGGAGAATAAGAGTCTCAGAATTTTCTGCCCAAGCTGACATTAAACCGAGATCCTTAGATTTTAGCTTCATGAGCAGCTAGGGTTACTGGTATGAGCTATCCATGTGGCTGAATGTTTTTTTATTCAGGAGTGGAGATTCTTTTATAGACCTCTCTCCAGATTCTTGGCTTTGGGTCATTCTAGGTTTCTTGCACTTTGGGTCTGAGGTTTTTACCTCAGTTGTGCTTTACTCTTTGACACTGTATGTAGTGGCATGATGCATTGGGGCTGGAGTGCAAAATCAGAAAATTGAAACTTATTACTATGTAATTTTATTGTCAGACTGATATTTATGTCTAAATAAATGTATTCACAATGGTTGGGATTTAGAGCTCCTGTCTGATAACTCCTTAATTCTGTAGGAGAACCAGATAGCAAAGTAATATGTCAGGGAAAAGGGAATCAGCTGGAGAAGTGGAAATCTTGATAAGTGGAAAATGAAATGAGAGTTGGAGGCAGGAGGATTGAGAGTTTGAGACTAGTCAGGGCAAAAGCAAGACTTTATCTCCAAAACAAAACATAGAACATAAGAGCTCGTGGCTCCAGTGTAGATCACTTGCTACCATGCACAAGGTGCTGGGTTTAACCCCCAGTAAATGATACACAAACCCCTCCCCTCCCCTGCCTCAAAATGGAAGGATGTTGGGAATGCTGGCTGATGTGTATCTGATCACCTTACTCTTTCCTGGCACCTTATTTGTTCATCACAACCATTCTCCAGAGCTCTAAGTGACTCAAACCATTACTATTTGACTTACTTTCCTGCTGTGGTTTGAAGCCATTACAAATTCCTAATCTCCATTCCCAGACTTCTGTTTTCTCCCTAAATATTGTCCTGTCTTGATTCCCACAATGTCAAATGAATACTCCTGTAGAAACTATATCCCACTGTATGGCCACAAGGAAGGGCAAATTGTGTCTGCTTCCTCTTCTCGCCTCTAACCTCCGGGAACAGTCAGCTCTGTCTTCAGGGCTGTGTCTGAATAGTCTTTGTACTATTGTAGTGTGATACATAGCAGGTGCATACTATTTGTATCTCTAAACAAGCCAATGATAGGCTTATGCTGTGAATTGTTATTTATTTATTTATTGTCAGTACTGAGTCTTGAATTCAGAGCCTCCTGCTCTTACTTTGCTTTTTCTACTCAAGACTGGCACTCTGCCACTTGGGTCACAGCTCTATATTTGGCTTTTTGGTGGTTAGAGATAATAGTCTCACTTCTAGCTTCCAACTGTCATTCTCAGATCTCAGCTTCCTGAGTATCTAGGATTACAGGTGTGAGCCACTGGCACATGGCTCTGTTGTGAACATCCTTTAGATTAAAAAAATCCCAAATAACCAAGTGAAAAGAAACTAAATGGAGATACTATTTAAGCCTATATGGAGCTCTTGTTTCCTTGCACAGACACAAGCTCGGATAATTTTGGCTACAATCTGTTGACGTTCATCATCTTATACAACAATCTCATTCCCATCAGTCTGCTGGTGACTCTTGAGGTTGTGAAATACACTCAAGCCCTCTTTATAAACTGGGTAAGTTTTTGTTTTCTTTTGTGCTTGTCTGGGTCTTGAACTCAGAACCAAGACCCTGTTCCTGAGCCTTCTTGCTCAAGGTTAGCATTCTACCACTTGAGCCACAGATCCACTTCTGGCTTTCTGGTGGTTAATTGGAGATAAGAGTCTCATGGACCTTCCTGACTGAGTTGGCTTTAAACTGTGATTCTCAGATCTTAACATCCCGAGTAACTAGAATGAGAGGTGGGAATTACAGGCATGAGGAATGGGTGCCTTTCCATGCTTTGGCTACCTTTAAAGTCTCGTTAGTGCTAAGGAAAAGGCCTCTTAGCTGTGCTCCTGTGAATTTTATTGAACTACAAAATTCACTGTGACAGTAAACTTGCTTTAGTTTTATGAGTGAAGGTATGGGTTTTAAGGGACTGCCATGGTCATTGAGTCTGCATATTAGCAGCCAGTATTTGCAGACCAGGCTCTTTTTTTCTTTTTCTTGTCCTAGTCCTAGGCCTTGAACTCAGGGCGTGGGCTCTGTTGCTCAGCTTTTTTTTTCTTTAGGTTAGTATTCTACCACTTAGATCCTAGCTATAATTCTGGCTGTTGTTTGGTAGTTTATTGGAAATAAGAGTTTCATGGACTTTCCAGCCCAGGCTGGCTTTGAACCATGATATTCATATCCCAGACTAGGATTATAGTAACTAGGATTATAGGCCTGAGCAATGGGCGCCCAGCCAGACCAAGCCTTTTATATACATCTGATTGTGATCATCACAACACTCCTGTGGATGAGGTAACTGAGCCCAGGCTTATAAATTAGTCTGGGTCATAAAATTATTATCTTATATAAAATGATCTCCTGAATAGAAAACATCATGTTTCCCCTTCTTGTTTACAAGCTGTATTTTTAACTCAATAATAACTGTATTTTTCACTCCCAAATTAAAAATTAACATTTTTATTAAAATGAAAGGGTTTTAATGTACTTGTCTTTAGCTTCTGTGTTAAATTGAATGAAATATTAATGGTATATAATTTCTAAAGAGCTCTCTCTCTTGTCTTTTTCTTTGTCTCTCTTTTTCTCTCTCAGGACACAGATATGTATTACATAGGAAATGACACTCCTGCAATGGCAAGGACATCAAACCTTAATGAAGAGCTTGGGCAGGTGAGAACTTCTTTGGGAACTTCAGTAACAGAGACGTGAGCAGGAGGGAATATGAATGATAGCAGAACCATGGAGAGATTTTACAAGAATAGTTATGAATGAATGTGATGATGCCATCTAAAGACCTGTATATATTATTTGAAAGTATGAATAAATGCAAGTGCGAATTTAGACTTGGTTTTGGAAACCTGGCTGCTATCTGGACATTACCTGCATAAAGCATAGCATAGAACAATATAAGAATATGGGACCCATTTAAAGTATTTATCAGAAGCAATAGACAGAGCAAGTAATGAATAAAATTCTCAGATATTTGAGTAACTCCACAAAGTAAAAATGTGGAAGTTATTTGAGGGATATGTATTCCTGTCATAGCCCTGATTATGCTCTCTCTCTCTGGATGTGTGTGTGTGTGTGTGTGTGTGTGTGTGTATGTATGTTGGTACTGGGGCTTGAACTCAGGGCCTAGATCCGCCATTAGCTTTTTTTAAAATTTTAATCACTAGAACCACTTGAAACTGTTGGGTGGTTAATTGGAGATGAGTCTCAATGACTTTAATGTTCAGGCTGGCTTCAAACTGGGATCCTGAGATCTCAGCCTCCTGTGTAGGTAGGATTATAGCCTTGAACTGTCAGTGTGAGGCAACATTTTTTTTGGAATATTTCAAACTCTTCTTCTCCTCCTCAATCCCTTCATCTTCACCTGAATTGTATTTTTTACTGAAATTGGTATGAAGAATTATTTTTATTTATTTATCTATTTTTGCTGGTCCTGGGCTTGAACTCAGGGCTGAGGTACTGTCCCTGAATATTTTTGCTCAAAGCTAGCACTCTACCATGTGAGACACAGCTCTACTTTCAGCTTTTGGGTAATTAATTAGAGGTAAGAGTCTTAGGAACTTTCTTGCCTGGGCTGGCTTCAAACTGTGATCCTCAGATGTCTTCTTCCAGAGCAGTTATAGTTGTGAGCCACCAGTGCAAGACTATGTCTTTTTTTTTTTTAATGAATTGCAGTAAAAGCTTGTGAATTCATTTTATACATCTCAAGCATCCCAACAACCCTGTGAGACAGGTGCTCTATTACTCCAACTCTACTCCAAGATACCTGGTTGGTCAATGACAAATCCACTAACCTGCAGACCGCCTGTGCATATCTGGTCTCATGTTGTCCTGTACAGTATAGAAACCATTACTTCCCCCTCCACTTCCTCAGCAACCCTCTGTGAAGAGGCACGTGAGAGTGCTCATTCATTTGAGAGCTAGAAGAAGTATCATATAGATACTTCTTTTTTTCTTTCCTTTCCTCCCCCCGTCCTTCCTTCCCCTTCTCTTTCTCCCTTCCTTCCTTCCTTCCTTCCTTCCTTCCTTCCTTCCTTCCTTCCTTCCTTCCTTCCTTCTTCTCTATTTCTTTCTTTCTCTCTCTCCTTTTTCCCTCCCTCCCTCCCTCCCTCCCTCCCTCCCTCCTTCCCTCCTTTCCTTTGTTGGTCCTGGGGCTTGAACTCAGAGCCTGGCTGCTGTCCCAGAGCAAGTTTTTCCTCAAGACTAGCATTCTAACAGCTAAGCCACAGCTTTACTTCTAACCATTTGGTGGTTAATTATAGATAAGAGTCTCACAGATTTTCCTGTCCAGGCTGGCTTCAAACAGCCATTCTCAGATCTCAGCTTCCTGAGTAGCTAAGATTACAGGCATGAGCCACTGTGCTCAGTACCTTGGCACACTTCTATACAATTTTTATGTAGGGTTAGTTATAGAAAAAGATTTATAAATTGTCTAAACATTAACTTTTTTGGGTATTCATTTGTTTAGAGGACATCTTTACAGGACTCTAGACATTCATACAGTGAGATCAAAGGAGGATATTCTTAGGAGAGTATCACAAAGGATCAATAGCTAAGTGCATATGATCATATAAAATTATATTTATCAAAATGAACTCTAAGAAATGGAAACAAGAGTTGTTTTTCCTTTGTTTCTATTTTTTGTTTTCTGTCCCTTTTGTCTTGTTTGTAAGCATAGCTGTTTTGGGGAAGATAAGAGGGAGCACAAAAATGGTAGGACCAAAGGTGAACAAATGCAGCAGAGAGACTCACTAGATACCATATTGAAAATGAACTAACTTGTGGGAGGGGAGAAGAGGGGAAAAACTGGGAGAAAGTGAGGGAAGGGGTGATACTGTTCAAAAAGGAATGTGCTCATTACCTGATTATATAACTGTAACCCCTTTGTAAATGTTCTTTACAATAAATAAATACATTTTCTTCAAAGAAATAAAAATTGTGGATGACTTCATTTGTTGATCTTTTCATCTTATTATCTTCTGGATGTGCATTTCTTTAAAATTTAGGTAAAATATCTGTTTTCTGACAAGACTGGAACTCTGACATGCAACATCATGAACTTCAAGAAATGCAGCATTGCTGGGGTAACCTATGGGTGAGTGTTTATTCCTGGAAAGCTCACTTGTATGCTTCCAACAGAATTAATTTATTTTCAGCTAGTTGGTCAAATATCTTGACTTTTTGGTATTTAGAAGAAATTTAGATAGGTAGTTGCTATTAAATGTGTTTAAGACTGAATGGGTCTAAAATGAACAGTTAAAATATGAATTTTAAGGGGCTGGGAAGGTGGCTCAGTGGTAGAGCGCTTGCCTTGCATGCCTGAAGCCCTGGGTTCGATTCCTCAGCACCACATAAACAAAAAGAAAAAAGCTGGAAGTGGCACTGTGGCTCAAGTGGTAGAGCGCTAGCCTTGAGCTGAAGAGCTGAGGGACAGTGCCCAGGCCCAGAGTTCAGGCCCCACGACCGGAACCAAAAAAAATATGAATTTTAACAGTTAAAATATGAATGATTTCTGTAAGTGTGAACTTAGGAAGTCCCAGGGATGTAGGTCTATGTATTAAATCTAATCCTTCTCAGTTTCTTTCCCATGTTTTTATCTGGATGTTTGTGCTTTGATCAAAGTGTTGTGACCTTTGTTTTCCTTCTCTGGCAGTCACTTCCCAGAACTGACACGAGAGCCATCCTCAGATGATTTTTCGTAAGTAGATTCTAGCATACTTTGGTGCTTTAGTGACACAGGCTCCAGAATTTTATATTAGTACTTCCCACCTGAATATTTATATATGTAAATGTAAGTTATATAAGTAATTTTGAAACTGAACCAAAGTAAGATTTTTATTGTCATGAAGTACTTGTACAAAGGGGTTTCAATTCGACATGTCAGATTTTTTATTTTTTATTATGAAAATACTGTACAGAGGGGTTATAATTACTCGACATGTCAGTTTTTGAGTACAGTGCATCTTGATCAATGTCACCCCTTCCATTATTCTCCCCAAATCCATTTTAGCCCTGCCCATTCCCAGGGTCTTGTCTTTTTACACAGGCACTCTAACATTTGAGCCTTACTCCCAATCCTTTTTTCTCTGGTTACTTTTTTCAGGTAGGATCTCACAACTTTTGCATAGGTTGGCCTGGAATTGTTCTTCATACTTATACTTCCTTTGTAGCTAGTATAAAAGGCATGTGCCACTATACACAGATTTTTCATTGAATGGGAATCTCTCTAATTTTTTAGCCTTTTTCAACTCTTCTGATCTCTGCTTCCTATGTAGCTAGAATAATAAGCATGAGCCACTGTATCCCACCCCACATTTTAAAGACTTAACAGGTGCTGCATATTCTGTGAGTGTGGACACATGTAGTATAATAACTATTTATCATTGAAGTATTATATAGTCCTTTCTATTCTGTCTAGTCAACTCCCAGAACCCCAACTTCTTGGAAGCTTGATTTTTTATTGTCTCTATAGTTAGCCTTTTCAAGAATGTTGTAGTTAGAATCCTACAGCATGTAGGATTTTACTTTTATTTAGTAGTATGCTAGTAGTGTACATTTAAGATTCCTGCCCTGCCTGGGCTAGCTTTAAACCTTCATCCTCAGATCCCAGCCTCTTGTGCAGGTGATATTACAGGTTTAAGCCACTATACCTGGCAACATGGTTCTTCTTGAACATAGATTCTTACTAGGTTTGAGTTACCTTTACAGGAACTTTGTTTCTTTAAGTTGTTATTGTAAAGGTGATGTGCAGAGAGGTAACAGTTACATTAATCAGGTAATGAATACATTTCTTTTTGAACAGTGTCACCCCTTCCCTCATTTTCTCCCAGTTTTTCCTTCCACCCCCCCCTCCACAAAGTTTAGTTCATTTTCAGCATGGTGTCTAGTGAGTATCACTGTTTCATTCCTTCACTGTTTGTCCCATGACTTCTGTGTTCCTCCCTACCCTCCCCCAAACAGATAAATTTACATATAAGACAAAAGGTAAAGAAAACAAAAAAGGACAAAGGAGACAAAGGGACAAAGGAGAAAAAAACAAGAAAAAAACCCAAAACAACAAAAATCTTTTGTTTCCATTTCAATAAATATCATTTTAAATGATCATATGCACATAGCTTTTGAGCCTTTGTGATCCTCTACTAAGAGTATCCTCTTTTGGTCTCACTGTGTGAATGTCCAGAGTCCTGAATATTTTATCATGTATAAGTGTATTTTTTGTCTTTTACTAGCCAGTTTGTTTACTTATAGGTTTATAAGCATATTCTAGTTACCACAAACGAAGGAAGCTGTGCATCCTATGTAACCTATGGCTTATGGGAACTTTTGAATAGAATGATTAGCTTTTCTTTTCTCTTACAGTCGAATGCCTCCACCCCCTAGTGATTCCTGTGACTTTGATGATCCCAGGCTGTTGAAGAACATTGAAGATCAACATGTGAGTCTACTCTTTTACTTCCAGGATGTTGATGCAATAGTTTGTGGTGTCCCCATTATTTATACAGTGCTTATGTAGTTCGTTGAATGTTGTAGCATGAGAGCCTGGGAAGAGATGTTGGTTCAGTTTGATGACGTCAGTACTTGAGGAACATGATCTTAAGCAAATGCTTTATGGTGGACACTGGACATTAATTAATTAATGTAAAACTGGATTTAAATATGTGATGAAGGTATACAACAGCACTCTTAAGATCAAGTCTTACCACAGATTTCTTTAAGAGTTCAGATTTCTGTTGCTTTGTAAACTGAATCACCCTACTATTTCTTTACAGTTATGAGTTTAGGAGGTCATGTCTTGAAAAGTAATTATATAACCTTTGCCCCTACCCCCTCATCGTCCCCTCCACCCCATCACCCCCTGGTACTGGAGCTTGGATTCAAGGCTTCAAGCTTACTCACCTTGCTTGTTTAACTTCCACTATACCACCTGAATCACACTTTCAGCCCAGCTTGTTGCCTGTTATTCTGGAGATAGAGTCTTTCAGACTTGTGCCCACACTGGCTTCAAACTGTGATCTTTAGATCTCAGTCTCTTGATTAACTAGGTTTACAGGTGTGCACTACACTGCTGACTAGGAAACCTTAAGAAAGAAATTTAAAATATAACAAGTAACATTTGGTATATCCTATAGAAAAACTGGACAAGAGTTACACAGCAGATACATGTACGTTTGTTATCCATCCATAAGTTTTTACGGGTAAGTTTTTATAGATACCCATCCATCTACTATTTATGTAAGTCATAGGGTTTTATTATGCAGCCCAGACTGGCCCTGAAATCTGGGCTCAATGATCCTTCTACCTTGGACTCCTTAATAGCTAGAACCATAGGCAGGTACCATGCCCAGTCGTGTGTGTGTGTGTGTGTGTGTGTGTGTGTGCGCGTGTGTGTGTGTGTGTGCGTGCCAGTACTGGTGCTTGAACTCAGGGCCTGGGCTCTCCCTCAGATTTCTTGCTCACTGTTTGTACTCTACCACTTGAGCCTCATCTGCAGTCTGGCATTTTGCCAATTAATTAGAGACGAGTCTCATAGATTTTTCTACCCAGGCTGGCTTTTATGATGATCATACAGGTCTTAGTCTCCTGAGGAGTTAGAATTACAGGCATTAGACTTGGAAGTCATTTTGTGGTGTTAGGAGAGGAGTCCCTTCCTTTTTCAGGAGTATGATGGTTGCTGAGACTGCTGAGATGTGGGCATTGTAGCCACCCACCCACACTGAATGGTATTTGCACCAAACAGATGTAGAGTGGCAAAGACATCACAGGCTAGAAGTAAGTCCTTATCAGAGAAGGAGATCCTCTGGTGGCCCACTGTGTGGCTGGAGTGGTCTCACTACTCTTCCTGTGTTTGTTCTCAGCAATACTAGAGTGTGCCTTCTTTTCTGCCTTGAACTACCATTTCTTCCTGACTTTCTCTTCCATGTCCATGCCCACCTCCTTCTTTTCTTCCAAATCTTTTCCTTCTCTGTTATCAGTTTTCTGTTACTATAACAAATATCTGAGAGAAATCAACTTAACAAGAGCAAATGCTTATTTTGGCTCACAGTTTTGGAGATTTTAGTCCATGACTGATTGGCTTTGATACTTTGGGCCTATGGTAGCAAATCATAGTAGGAGTCATGGCAAAAGAGACCTGCTGTTCTGTATGGCTAAGAATAAGCAATAGGAAGTGGACATGGCTAGGGTCCAAATATCCCCTTCAAAGGTAACAGCCCCAATGACCTAACTTCCTTTCCATTAGTTTCTACTACCTTCAATAGGACCAGCTTAAGGACCATTCTTTCAGCACACGAGCCTTTGGAGTACGTTCTAGATCCAAACTATATTCTCTTGAGCTAAATTTTCTCTTATGTTAATGGAAAGGCCAGACAGGGGCAGCTCTTGTCTTCTTGACATGGAGACATTTTTATGAGTATTGAACCACCGGGATTTGTTGGGGTATTTAAATAATCTGTATACTCACAGTTCAGTAAAAGTACAACAACATCATTGATTTGGGAATTTATTTTCTATTTTTTAGCCAAAGCTTACTTGCCTAGGTATAATATTTTTATGCTTTTTGGATCTGTAAAGCCTTCTGAGACCTTCTTCATCCATGCTACTGCATTAATGAAGCCCTTTCACATTTAACGTTTTCCTTCACTATAAATAAGGAAGAATATAGCTCAGTATTTTTCTGTTGGAAGACTTGGTGTTGGATTTAATTTACACAATGGATGTTTTCAGCAGTTTTAAACACAGGGCCTATTAGACCACTTGCTCATTTTTTTGGGCCAAAATATAGGTGGGGAGACAGAAGAACCATTTGAGGATATTCAGTTATGCATGTCCCACATTTCATCCTGATTGTCTTGGATCATAGAGGAAAATTAAAGCATTTGACCTGAGAAAACCCTTACTCTCTTCCCAAGGGAAGATTTCCATGTACTGCAGGATTTCCCTTTTTCTTTCTAGGTTATCACTTCTGCCTTTCTGGGTCCTGTTGTAAATCTTGTTTGGGCTGATTGCCAGGATAAGATTTGGCTTTTAGTCAGAAAATCACCTATAGAAGATTTCAAAGGACAATTATTGCAGTTGATTGATTGCATTACTCACCAGAGACTCAGGTTTGTGTGATACATTCACACAGGACCTGGGTGCTGCTCCTGAGCTTTTGTGCTCAAGGCAGAGACACAGTGAAACTCTCTTCAGAGTCATTATGCCACAGACTCGTGAGTTTGAACCTTTAAGAATTTTTTTTTCAGTACTAGATATTGAACTCAAGAGTCTGTAGTTACTAAGTAGGTGCTATATCACTTGAGCCATTCCCCTAGTCCTTTTTTGGGTTGGTTATTTTTGAGATAAGGTCTCACTTTTTTTGGTGCCAGGGCCTGAACACTGTCTCTGAGCTATTTTCCTCGAGACTAGTGCTCTATCACTTCAGCAACACTTCCATTTCACAGATTTTTCCGGCCCAGGCTGGCTTGGAATTATCCTTGTGAATAGCTACATTTATAGGCATGAACCACCAACACTCAGCAGTAGGGTTTCATTTTATGTCTGGACTATAGTCCTTCTACTTGTGCTTTCTCCTGATGCTGGGATGACAGATGCAGATGCCACCACTGCTCTCAACCATTGGTTGAGATGTAGGTTCTCCAGTGAAATCCCCCTGCTCCCTAGGCTGGCTTCCAGCTGCAATTCCCTTATCTTTGCCTCCCAAGTAGCTAGAATTACAGGCTTGAGGCTAGGAAAATTCTTTTTTAATCTATACATTACTAAAATACTTTGTGGCTGCAATTTGTTATACAAAACAATTTCAGAAATGTAGAAGATTTTTTTGTTAGTTACAAATAGAAAACATTCATTTCTAGGCATTTAGCATTTTGTGTCTATTTAAAAGTTAGTGAGTAATTGGTAAATACTGTATGATTTCATTGATATGGAATATACACAAATGGTAAATTCATAGAAACAAGAGGGGAGGCTACTAGGATTCTAGGGAAGCAGAAGATGAAGATGGGAGTCATGTTTTAATGGGTACAGAGTTTCTGTAAGGGATGATTTAAAAGTTTTGGGTTGTGATAGGTTCAGCATTTTGACTATATTTAATGCCACTGAATTGTACACTTAAGAATTGTGAAAATGATAAGCATTACATGTACTGATGAGCATGTTATGAATGAACATACATAATAAAATGTGAACAATGAAAAACCCAGAACTTCTAAGATGTAGATAGATATACGTACATGCATAGTTCTTGAATTAAAGCAAAAAGAAAGGGAGGGTGATGGAGGTAGGGAAAGGAGGAAGGATATAGGGAGAGAGAAAGGGAAAGGAAGGAAGGAAGAAAGGAGAGAGATAGGGGGAGAGACAGAGGGAGAAAAGGAGGGAAGATGAAGGAAGATAGGAAGACAATATTTATAAGGAAACAGAGGTGAGACAAGGAAACAACTTCACTGGCTACAAATTAGTTAGCCAACCAGCTTGTTATAGCTTAATTACTTATGGCCACAGCCTAATTAGTTAATTGGCATTTGGTTTCTTGCAGCCTCAATTATGAGATTAAGCTCCTAACATTTCTGAGGTTTCTTCTGATGATAGTCTGTGTAGGTGCCTAAACCAAATCTACAGTCCCAAACTTTATTGAACATAGTGGATCACAGACGGTGACTCACTCAAGTTTTTGGAGCAAATGAAAATTAAGATATATCACTAGGAACCAATGGCTCACACTTGTAATTCCAGATACTTATGAAGCTGAGATCTGAGGATTGTAATTCAAAGCCAGCCCAGGTAGGAAAGTTCGTGAGACTCTCATCTCCAGTTAACCACCCAAAATAAGCTGGAAGTGAAGCTGTGGTTCAAGGGGTAAGAGTGCCAGCCTTGAGGAAAAAAAAGCTCAAGGACAGTTCCCAGGCCCTGAATTCAAGCCAAAGGATTGGTGCACACACACACGCACATGCACACACATACACGCGCGCGCGTGCACACACACACACACACACACACACACACACACACAGAAGTAGAGCTGTGGCTCAAGCAGTGGAGTGTTAGCCTTGAGCAAAAAACCTCAGGGACACTGCCCAGGCTGAGTTTATGCCCCAGTTCTCACAAACACACACATATACACATTTACATACCCCTCTCCCCGAGACACACAAAAGATATAGGTCCTGTGTCAATAAAATTTAAAAACCTTTAATAATTGGGATGGCATGATGTATTCTTAGATTCTGCTTAAAATTTCAGGAATTTTTTGCTTTTTAAGAAGAATAGAATGGTGCCAGTAGCTCATGCCTATAATCTTTAGCCAGGAGGCTGAGATCTGAGGGTTGCAGTTTGAAGCCAGCCAAGACAGCAAAATCCACAAGACTCTTATTTCCAATTGACTAGCAAAAAGCCAGAAGTGTATCTGTAGTACAAGTAGTAGTAGAATGCCAGCCTCTAATGAGAAAGCTAAGGGACAGCACCCAGGCCTTGGGTTCAAGCCTCACTACTCTCTCTCTCTCTCTCCCTCTCTGTCTGTCTGTCTCTCTCTCCTCTTTCCCTCACACACAATATCTATCTATCTATCTATCTGTCTGTCTGTCTGTCTGTCTGTCTGTCTGTCTGTCTGTCTGTCTGTCTGTCTGTCTGGAGAAAGTGATTAAATACATATCTAGGACACTTTTGATTATTATTTTTATATGTAGAGTGCTGGATGTCCTGCATTTCAGGTGTTTATTATACAGGCATAAGTGAGACATGTTGTAGAATATAAGCCAGCACAGGATGATAAAAAATATATTTTGGAATGTCTTCTTTTTGAGATGCCCTGAGGTTACATCTGTGTGGAAAACAGGTAACCTTTTTAGCCACCAGAATCTTGCTGGTGAGGTGCAGGAGCATGGGGATTGTGAGATGGGAGCAGGACTGGGAGCTATGGAAGTTTCAAGAAGGCAGGAGATTGTGCTTGGCTGTTTCCTGATTTGCCATGCCGAGTCACAGAATATGGGCTTCCCAGGGAAAGTGACTGAAGCCCAAGGGCCAAGTGAACTGGAGAGCCTGTAGTAGCAGATGGAAGGCCATGGTGAAGAGATGGGGAAAAGACATGCCTTGTTTGAAGTCCACAGTGGCAGGAGGTGGGTTAGGTGGGAAGCTGTTGTCAGGTTTTGGGCACCTGATGTAAGATCTGGACCCTGTGTGACAGGGAGTTGGGGACCATTTTTGGATTTTTTTTCTACTCCTGGTCCTTGAATTCAGGGCCTGGGCACTGTCCCTGAGCATTATTTGCTCAAGGCTAGCCACAGCTATACTTCCAGCTTTTGGTGGTTCCTTTTAGCTAAGAGTCTCATGGACTTTCCTGCTTCGGCTGGCTTCAAACTGTGATCCTCAGATCTCAGCCTCTTGAGCAGCTAGAATTACAAGGGTGAGCCACTAGCACTTGGCCCATTCCTGGATTTTTTTTTGTCAGTTGTGGGGCCTGAACTCTGGGCCTGGGCATTGTCCTCAGCTTTTCAGCTCTACTGCTTGAGCCACAGTGTCACTTCCAGCTTTTCCTGTTTATGTACTACTGAGGAATCAAACCCAGGGCCTCATGCATGCAAGGAAAACACTCTACCACTGAGTCACCTTCCACTCCCCCATTCCTGGATTTTAAGGAGGTGACAACTTGAGTCCAGCTCTGATGTGTGTCAAGCAGCATTGTAACTGTCATACTAACTCAGTCTTCTGTTTTACAGCCCACAGCCCCTTGCATTCAGGAGTTCCTCACCTTGCTGGCTGTGTGCCACACTGTGGTTCCTGAGAAGGATGGAGACGATATCATCTACCAGGCCTCTTCTCCAGGTGAGGTTCCCAGTGGCTCTGCCCTGCTAGCCTTTTCCCTGGAGACTTGGGTATTTGAGTTACATGTGGGAAATGAGGTACAGTCACTTTCCCCCTCTACTTGCTCCTCCCCCCATATTTGCCTCTTGTTTCACACCATCTCCATATCATGGTTACAAAAGTTCAAACCCAAGATAGCTTGCATTGAGCTCTCCTGATTCTAATAGCTATTTATTCATTCATTCATTTTTTTTGTGCCAGTCTTGGATCCTAAACTCAGGACCTGGGTGCTGTTCCTAAGCTTTTGTGCTCAAGGCTAGCACTGTACCACTTGAGCTACAGCTCCACTTCCCACATTTTACTTGGTAATTAGCTGGAGATAGAAGTCTCACAGATTTTCCTGCCTTTGAACTGAGATCCTCAGATCTCAGCTCCCCAGTAGCTAAGATTATAGGTGTGAGCCACTAGTGCCCAGATCATGGCTCCTTGATAGTGGGGGAAGTCTCAGACCACCTTGACTTTCCTAGAAGTTATTGGACTAGACAGAGCTTTCAGGAGAGATCATGGCCAGCTCCTTTTCTCATCTGCCACATGTCATGGATAAGCTGTGTTACTCTTTGCCACCTCCTGGGACTCTGATCATATATGGAGTCAAAGCATGGCCTTGATCAGAGATATTTAGTCTGTAGGAATTTTTACTTACATTGTTTAGAGAGAACTTGATCCTAACCAAGAATAGCAGGTGTTTGAGAGGGATGGGGGAGAAAGATGGAGGGAGTGACATTGATCAAGACGAATTGTACTCATAAACTGTCATGTTAATTTAATCCCCTTTGTACAACCACTTAAAGATAAGGCAAAAACAGTACTCTTCCCCCCTCCCAAAGATAAAAAAGACTAGAATGAGTGTAAATCATTCTTTTAGTGAATTAGGTTAGGGTTTGAGTTCTCCTATCTAGCAGAAGCCCTCATTTCAACTCTGGTGTTAGGAAGAGTGAATATACTTACCTCTATGCCCTTTCTACTGTGCTGAGAATGTCAAGCTTCCTTAATCATGGTGTTGTTTATTTTGTGTGTATGTGTGTATGCCTTTACTGGGGCTTGAACTCAGGGCCCGAGCACTGTCCCTTAGCTCTTTCCATCAAGGCTGGCACTCTATCACTTGAGCCATAACTTCACTTCTGTTTATTTATTTGTTGGTGGTTAATTGAGATAAGAATTCCTTATACTCTCCTGCCTGGGCTGACTTTGAACCATGATTTTCACTCAGATCACAGCTTCCCCAGTAGCTAGGGTTGCAGGTGTGAGCCACTGGTGACTGTTTATATGAAAATAACACAACAGAATTTCTATGATGGGATTTGTCTGCATTTGACCAACTTCCTATTGACAGATGAGGCTGCTTTGGTGAAAGGAGCTAAGAAGTTGGGCTTTGTCTTCACAGGCAGAACGCCATATTCGGTCATCATAGAAGCGGTAAGGAGCATATTTGTGCACATGCCCTACTTTTTGGAAGATTGAACACTTGAAATTGTATGTCTGTTGTAAATGGGATGGCTGAATTTCTACTTGTCTCTCAATGCAAATGACACTTGAAACTGTCGATACATCATGGGTGCTGTGTGATTGTGTTGGCTTATTCCTGCTAGTTTGTATTTCAGTGATTTTTTCCCCTCCTTCCCTCCCTCCCTCCCTCCCTCCCTCCCTCCCTCCCTCCCCCCTCTCCCTCCCTCCCTCCCTCCCTCCCTTCCTTCCTTCCTTCTTTCTTTTCCTGTGCTCATCCTGGCACTTGAACTCAGGGCCTAGGTACTGTCCCTTAGCTTTATTTTTGCACAAAGCTGGTGTTCTACCAGTTGAACCACATTTCACTTCCAGCTTTTTGTTGAGTGGTTAATCGGAGACAGTAGTCTCATGGACTTTCCTGCCAGAATGGCTTTGAACTGTAATCTTAGTTTCAGCCTCTTGAGTAGCTAGGGTTACATGCATGATCTACTGACATCTGGCTTTGTATTTTCGGCTTCTTTTTCTTTTTCTTTTTTTAATCTCCCTCCCCATGGGCTAAAGGAAGACATTTAATGACAGGAAGAAAAGTTCACAGCTTCAGTATCTTTTCTCCAAAATTCTTGGGGCCAGGAGTATTTTGGATCTCACATTGTATTTCAGGCTTGGGAATATTTGCATATACACAATGAGGTATCTTGAGATGAGAGACCCAAGACCGAGCATGAAATTTGTCTATGCTTCATGAACACTATATGGCATGAGGATAAGTGTGTACAGGAATTTAGTGCTTTTTTTCAGTCTGGGGCCTTACCTCAAGGCTGGGCACTGTCCTTTAGCTTTTTCACTTAAGGCTGGCACTCTCCCATCTCCACTTTCAGCTTTTTTCTGGTTAATTGGAGATAACGGTCTCATGGACTTTTCTGCCCAGGCTTGTGTGGAACCATGATCCTCAGATCTCAGCCTCTTGAGAAGCTAGGATTACAGGTGTCAGCCACTAGTGCCTACTACACTTGTGTGTGACTGTGACCAGTTACCTGAGGTCAGGTGTGGAATTATCTTCTTCTGGAATCATGTTGGTGCTAAAAGATGTTTAAGGGTGTTTTGGATTAGAAATGCTCAATATATATTAAAAATAAGATCACACAAGGGCCCATAGAATGGCCTGCAGGAGATCAAGAAAATGGTGCTTAGAACTGGTGAGACAGGTCAGAGTTCCGGGAAGATGGCGGAGGAGAAGCTGGATTCTGAACAAGCTCTCACATAGAAAGCAGTTTTAGAGTTCCAGTGAACAGTCCTAAGCCAGAGAATCACACCAAGTGTGCCATCACAGGACAGAGAGTTAGGCAACAGAGGGGAAGCCAATCTGAGCGCTTGCCAGCAACCGCCGTGGCGGCGGCAGGGTCCCAGCGGCGGCTGCAGCCATACCTGAGTCACAGAGAGCCCGGGACAAAGGAGTCAGACTCAGCGGGCGAGTGGATTCTACTCAACACCAGCAAGAACCAACAAGGAGCGGACATCTTCATCCTGCAGTTTGCAGACCAGAGACGACCCAGGATCCAAGACTTGGCATGAGTAGAAGCCCTCCTTCTCAGGGAGCAGAGGAGGGAAGGCCACCCCTCCCCCCCCCCAGCACCGGTGATCTCCATCTTGGATACCAGCAAAGCTCGGCGGAG
>NW_012267459.1:254143-258332 GCF_000151885.1 Dipodomys ordii
CTTGGTAAGAAATGTACGCATTATCCTGCCCATGCAATTGTAACCCCTCTGTACAGTATGTTCACAAATAAAATTAAATTAAATTAAAAAGAAAAGAACTGGTGAGCCACTGGTATTAATGATGACAGTTGGAAGGGTAGTGTTTTACTACACTCTGGGTTCATGAGGACATTTGGACAGTCACTTAATTCATCCTTATTCTCCACACCTCTTTAATGAACTTGAAGATCATTTTTCAGTTGGCAGTAGTCATTTGTTTTTCTTTTACCTATAAAATATCAAAGCCTATAAAATATATCTTACTTAAAATGCTATGTCTTTGGACCTTCATGTTTCCTTGTAGTATAGAAAACAGACTGTGTTTATTTTAAACTTTATTTTAATCAACCAAGGAAATTTAGCTTCAGGAAATGTGCAATCATTAAAATGGAAGAGTGGAATGAAACACTGATTAAATATGGAATTTTCTTCTTAGTAACCTTTTTATTTTTTAAAAATGAAGTCCCTTTCAAGAGAGTTATTTATATACTTATTTTGGTGTGAGTGCTGGGGCTTGAACTCAGGGCCTGGGTACTGTCCCTGACATTTTCTGCTCAAGGGTGGCACTACTACTTGAGCCACAGATCAAGTAGTAGTTTTGCCGTGTTTAATTGGAGATAAGAGTCACAGACTTTCTGGCCCAGAATTGGCTTTGAACCTCAATCCTTAGGTTTTAGCTTCCTGAGTGACTAGGATTATAGGCTTGAGCCACAGGTGCCCAGCAGTTTCAGGAGATTTTTTTTTTTTTTTGATCAGTCATGGGGCTTGAACTCTGGGCTTGGGTGCTGTCCCTCAGCTCTTCAGCTCAAGGCAAGTGCTCTACTGCTTGAGCCACAGCACCACTTCCAGTTTTTGAATGGTTTATTGGAGATAAGAGTCTCACAGACTTTCCAGCCTAGGCTGGCTTTGAACCATGATCCTCAGATCTCAGCCTCCTGAGTAGCTAGGATTACAGGTGTGAGCCACCAGCACCCGGCTTAGTTTCAGGGGAATTTTAACCTCCAACTGTAGAATATTTAGTTGTATTAGTGTTGTTGCATGCAGTGTAAAAATGATAGTTGCGGGAGGTTAAGCATGAATGGAAATACAGAAGATAAGAAAGCTGCTCTACTTGGCTCAGAATGCCAGATACATGTGGGGAGCAAAGAGCCTATGGCATGATCATATCCATGTTAAATGCCAGGTTTGCACCCTTCATCATTTTATTAAGGCTTAAAGGCCATATTTCTTGAAGTCATGCATGACTGCTTGATGAGTTAGGTCTCATAAATAATGGTTTAAGAAATCCCATTCAACCATTAATTCTGGGATACTATTAACCAATACTGGCCGCCAGTATTTACATGAAATGTCTTTGCTAATCATTGTACAGCTGAGCACATTAGCTCCATAGGTGGTTGAGGTAACCTTGGTTCAGAGACTGGGTGGCTACTGGAAGTAATCAATGGGTGCTGTCTAACAGGATTCTGACAGAGCTGAGACAGGCAGAGGAAAAGGGGAAACTGGTGCATTCTGAGAGGTGAATAAGGATAAATGAAAGCCACATTATATAGATCTTTGTATTTTGTGATACAAAGAGGAAGGAGTTGTGGTGAGGAGAGGATGATTTAGTTATGGATTTGGTAATTGGTATGTGGCCTCAAGGATGAGCTCTTTTTCCTTTTCCTCCCTCCCTTCCTCCCTCCTTCCCTCTTTCCCTCCCTCCTTCCTCCCCTCCCTCCTTCGCTCCCTCCCTCCCTCCCTCCTTCCTTCCTTCCTTCCCCCCTCTCCCTCCATCCTTCCCTCTCTCCCTTCCTTCTTTCCTTCCTCTTTCCCCTCCTTCTTTCCTCCTTCCCACCTTCTCTTCCTCCTTTCCTTCCAGAGGAAAGACTTGTTTTTCTCACAATTTCAGTCCATCATGGTGGGGAATGGTAGAGAGGATCATATCATGGTGTCTAGAAGAGAGAGAGAGAGAGAGAAAGAGAGAGAGAGGGGGGTCTGTTTGCATTCATTCTCCTTCTTTGCCTTTTATTCTCTCTGGGCCCCTAGCCTATGAGATACTGCTTCCCACATTCTGGGCAAGTCTTTTCTCAGGGGCCTCCTCCAAGGCCTTGGACCAAGTCACAGATTGCCTGGCTTCCCAGGCTTTCCTTTGAAATCTTGTTGCAAATCTTCATGACCCTATAACTCTTGCATTAGGTCCAGCTCTTTTTAAATTTTTATGTTTTTTTATTAGCATATATTAATAGTACAGGGGGAGTTTACTCTGATCATTTCATAAATACGTACAGTATACTTTTGTTTTTGTGCTGGTCCTGGGGCTTGTAATCAAGGTTTTGTACTCTTTCTTGTCTCTCAAGTCTGGCACTTTTCCAATTAAGCCATACCTCCACTTCTAGCTTTTTGCTGATTAATGGCTATAAGAGTCTCACAGACTTTTTTTTTTTAACCCAGCCTGGCCTTGAGCCACAATTCTTAAATCTCAGCCTCCTGAGTAGCTAGGATTACAAGTGTGATCCACCAGCACCAGTATGTACAATATACTTTGAATAAGTTCATCCTCTCTCTTTCAGTTCTGTAATGCCCCCCCGCAAAAAACCTCTTGCATTTTCCATGCCTCAGAAAACAGTATCACATAAATGACACCAATATGAGCTAGCACGAACTTGACCCATTTGCACCACAGCTTCAGTGGCCTCTGAATACCTAGGTGACTAAGTGTGATGAACTGAATCCTGCAAGGGGGAGGGGACTTTCCTAAGCTCTTGTTTGTGTGCAGAGTGCTCTTTTTCTCATAGGAAAGTCTTTTAAATATAAAGTCAACATCAAGATACCATTCCTTTTGTCCTGATACAAAGTACTTGACATTTTTGGTGCTCATAATATATTCAGAAACCATACTGAATCACACTGTCAGGTAGTCAAATCAGCAATCCTAGTTCTTCAGTACTCATGTTCTGTGTTACTTATTTCTCTAAATAAATGCCTGACAGAAACAACTTAAGGGAGATGGGATATATTTTGCTTACAATATAGAGTCCCTTATGACAGGGAGGGCATAGAGAGCAGCTGGGAAGTAAGGGTGATGAAAAACCTTAGCTCAGGATCCCAAGGTTTCTGATAGCGTTTTATAGCTTGTGTCATGTATCTTCATCACTTGTAAATGGCTATATCAGCCAACCACTAGGATAGCCATATAACTGAAGGGGGGGGGGGAAGGGGACGTTTCTACCAGCAGAGGGAGCTCTAGACTTATGAGAAAACTATTCATTGCAAAGGCATTTGCCTTAAGGCTCCAGTTGTTTTGCATGTGTGCACGTGTGTGCTTATGATTGGGGCACAATTGCTTGGAGAATTGAATACTTTTCACAATAGGTAACAACTTTTTCTTTCATAGATGGGACAGGAGCAGACATTTGGAATCCTTAATGTTTTGGAATTTTCCAGGTATGTTTCTCTTTCCTGTACTTGAAGTGAAATTATATTATATATAATATATCAAAATATATATCAAATTATATATATTTATATATATATGTTAATATGTAACATCTCATTTATATTAGCATATATTTATATAACATAGATAATATATATTATATAGTCTATAAATACTCATATATATTCTACCACTTGGGCTATAGCTCTACTTCCAGCTTTTTGTTGGTTAATTGGAAGTAAGAGTCTTCTGAACTTTTCTGCTTAAGGTGGTTTCAAACCATAATCCTCAGAGTTCAGCTTCCTGAATAGCTGGGATTATAGATGTGAGCCACCAGAGCCCAGCTACTTAATAATACATTTAACAACTCTATCTGCATGTTTACATGATTGTATATTATGATTAGTAGTAAGTATTAAATATGGTAAACATATCCTACAAATCAAATTCCCTTTGGAATCTGTGGGTCTCATTAAAGAGAGTGAACTATATAATTTTTCTGTATTTTTTGAGAGTAATATTGTGTTTCTATGTCTTTTTAAAGTTTTTTTGATTATTATAAAGGTAATGCACAGAAGGGTTACAGTTATGTAAGTCATGTAATGAGTACATTTCATTTTTAAAAATTTTTTTAATTGTGAAAATACTGTACAGAGGGGTTACAATTACATGGGCAAGATAATGAGTACATTTCTTATCAAGCATTGTTGCCTCCTCCTTTGTTTCCCCTTC
>NW_012267459.1:261397-263058 GCF_000151885.1 Dipodomys ordii
CTTCCTTCCTTCCTTCCTTCCTTCCTTCCTTCCTTCCTTCCTTCCTTCCTTCCTCCCTCCCTCCCTCCCTCTCTCTCTCTTTCTCTCTCTCTCTCTTTCTTTCTTTCATTCATTCATTCTTTCTTTCTTTTTTCCTTTCTTCCACCCTCTTCTTTTGCTGGTGCTAGGGCTTAAACTCAGGGCCTGAGCTTTTACACTCAAGGCTGATACTCTACCACTTGAACCACAGCTCCACTTCTAGCTTGTATAAGAGTCTCATGGACTTCCACCTGTGCTAACTTCCAACTCTGATCCTCAGATCTCAGCCTCCTGAGTAGCTAGGATTACAGGCATGAGCCATCAGGGCCCAGCTACCTGTTCTTAATTATAGTTGGTTTGTAGGTATGAGAGAGAATATGTATGGCTGTGTTTTTACTGCTTTATTTGATCAGTTTCCCAGGTCAGGCTTTTTGTTCTGTGTCCCTTTTTATAACCAAACCCAAAAATGTTCTCTTTAACATTGCTTATGAACTATACTTGTAAAACAATATCCTGTTAAATGGTAGTCTTATCAGTAGAGGGAAATTATTGGTAAACTATTTCGTGAGGCTATGTCAAGAAAATGCTTATAAGCTAGGAGCTGTGATCACGCCTGTCAGTCTAGCTACTCAGGAGGGTGAGATCTGAAGACCAAGGTTCAAATCCAGCCCAGGCAGACAAATTTGAGAGACTGTTATCTCCAGTTAGCTAGCAGAAAGCTGAAGGTGTGGCTCAAGTTGTAGGGTGCCAGGATTGGGTAAAAAAGTCAAGCAAGAGCATAAGGCCCTGAGTTTCAGCCCCAATATGGGAACACGTGAAAAAAGTGTCCCCAAACCAAGCCATTGATGTGACATTAGCAGGAAATTCTACAACTAACCTCATATGATGAATTACAATCAAAATGTAGACACAGTAAAAATATATCTAAATTTACCTTGGGCTATGGTTATAAGGTGCTTATGAAATATAGGTGAGTTTTGTGTTTAGACTTGAGCCTCATCCCTGAGAAGTATCATATATGTAAATATCCTAAAATATGAAGAAAAAGCTAAATCTGAAACATTGTCATCCTAAGCATTTCAGATAGTGATATCCAGCCCATATACCCTTCCAGAGGTGAATCTTGGAAATATATACAAGCACTGGCATTGTTGTGTCCTTGACTATTCTTCTGGTCCCCAGGGTCCTTCCCAATTTGTTTTTACTTGACTTTTAAGATACATACCAGAAAAGGTTTTGTTGAACATGTCCATACTCAATTTTATTGCTCAAGAGCAGGCCTGAGCCCAGCCAAGAACTCTGTTCTTAGTTGCCCAGTCAAGTATTTTCATGTACATTAGATAAACACCTACAAAACAAAACCATGTTTAGTATGCCAAATGGGAGATGTGCTCAAGGGTTGGCCAGTGTGAAACACTTCATGGGAAATGTTTCCCTGTTTTATAGGATAACGTCATTTTTGAAAGACTTTCAAAAGACTCAAAGTACATGGAGGAAACATTGTGCCATCTGGAGTATTTTGCCACAGAAGGTGAGTCTCAGACATGCTATTTTTTTTTTTTTGGGTCCGGTCGTGGGGCCTGAACTCTGGGCCTGGGCGCTGTCCCTCAGCTCTTCAGCTCAAGGCTAGCACTCTACCACTT
>NW_012267459.1:264268-285313 GCF_000151885.1 Dipodomys ordii
CCCCACTCCCCCATCAATCCAGGGGCTTAAACTCAGCTGAGCTTATTTTGCATGAGTCTAATGCTCTATCACTTGAACCATAGCTTTACTTCTGGCTTTTTTTTTTGAAGGCTTATTGGAGATTAGAATCTCAAGGACTTTCCTGTCCTGGATAGCTTTGAACCGTGATCCTCAGATCTTAGCCTTCTAAGTAGCAAGGATTACAGATGTGAACCACCAGTGCCCAGCTTCCCCGACTCTCTTATTCTCCTATGACATTGGCTTCTCCATGACTTCAGGAGGGAATAAGTCACTAGGCCCACATTGAACAGGAAAGGAGCTCTTAGGATGTCTTCAGTCAACAATGACATCCAGTTTCTCTGCTGGTGATGGTATTGATAGCAGGAGCCAGGCTTAACTGCAGATTGTGCTTTGTCACTATGGTGTGTTCCTGTGGCTACACAAGCACGCATATGTGAGATGTGTGTTACACACACACACACACACACACACACACACACAGAGCCCTACACACTTGATCAGGCACAGCTGCCTGAAAACCCACTTTTTCATGAGATAGCACAATTGGGCTTTTTGTGTCAGTTTCCTTCCTTCCCTTCTTCCTCTATTTGCTGATTCCTGCCTACTGTGCAGGTACATGTGGATCATGCACAGCTCCTATCTCCCTTCGCTATGGAAAATTTATTCTTTCACATAGGCAATTTGTGCAAGAATATAGTAACACTTAAAAATTTCCCTTTGTAGGTGTATGAGCTTAAAAGTATATGGCTTCTATAATTTCTTTTTTTTGAGATCTAAAAAGGAGCCACATGATGGGCTAGGAAGCAATGTATTCTGCTTGCCACAATTCACCAGTGGCTGTCTTGCAGGCTTGCGGACTCTTTGTGTGGCCTATGCTGATCTCTCTGAGAATGAGTATGAGGAGTGGCTGAAAGTCTACCAGGAAGCCAGCATCATACTGAAAGACAGAGCTCAGCGCTTGGAAGAGTGTTATGAGATCATTGAGAAGGTAAGCACACCCAGAATAGTATCTTTTGTGCCCAGTGAAGGACTTAAGCTTCTACCTACTCAACAAAGTCTCTCAACAGAAATTCTGTTGTCCTATAATGAATACTTTTATTGTAAATGTTGTAATGTTAACTCATTTCTTTGCTTTATTGAATCTATCTATCTGTCTATCTATCTATCTATCTATCTATCTATTATCTATCTATTATCTATCATCTATCTAACTATCTTTTTTTGTCAGTGCTGGGGCTTGAACTTAGAGCCTTTCTTTCTCACTTGGCTTTTTTGTTCAAGGCATGATCACTTGAGCCACAACTCTACTTGCTGATATTTTCTGGTTAATAGGAGATAAGAGTCTCAAGACCTTTCCTGCCCAGGCTGTCTTGGAATCCTGATCCTCAGATCTCAGCCTCCTGAGTAGTTAGAATGTAGTTAGTAGTAGTAGTTAGACATGAGCCACCAGCTTTCCCCCAGCTATTTCTTTACTTTGTTTACATGGGTTGTCTGAAAAGTGTAGCCACCCTCAGCTAAGTATTAATGATATTGTAATAAATATTAGTCAAAAACTGCATTGATGGCTTTCTGGCTTTTGGAAGATTAACCTTAATGAGCTTGCCCTATTGAGTTCTTTGAGCAATCAGAGTGTTAGGCTGGATAGGAATTCTCACACTTATTTATGTTTTACTGTTGATATTCCTTATTTCATAGTTTGATTTTGTTTTGTTTGTTTTTTAGTTTATCCCAGGCATCAGGTAGTTTTATACTATATGATCCCTTTGAATGTGGAAGCTAGATTTCAACTTTTTTAGTTCATATAAACAATCAATGGATTATTGATTTTCCAGTTTCTATAACTTTGAACCATTGCTTGCTTTTTGTTTGCTTTTACTTGTTAATTCTCAAGTTTTATTTTATTATTTTTTTTGTAATAGTTCTTGGGCTTGAACTCAGGCTTGTCTTCTCTCTTGTTTCTTTTCTTTTTTCTCTCAAGGCTAGTACTCTAAAACTTGAGCCACACATCCACTTCCAGCTTTTAGAGATGAGTCCCTTGGATTTATCTGCCTGGGCTGGCTTTGGACCATGATCCTTAAATCTCAGCCTTCTATGATTACAGGCATGTGCCACTAGGGCCTGGTCATACTTAGTTTTCACTTGAGTTTTATGTTTAATCATTTTAATGGAATCAAGGTAGAGGTAGAACTGAATCCAGGCATTTATTTGCCCTGCTTTACTATAGAAAAAAATAAAAGGCATTGTGTTGCCTTTATCAAATTTTACTTAAACAGTCAAGGTTCTAGAACATGACAACGTTCCTGGAAGCAGGTGTTTCTTATAATTACACCATATAGAGAGCTTATGTTTATAGCCAAATAAAAGGAAGTGACATATAGAAAAAACCTGATTGGTTACAATTAGCATTTTCCTTATATGGACAAGCTTCAGTCCCTGATTGGCAGGAGGTTCAACTCCTCTGATTGGCTAACATTTTATTTGGATATATTGTTAGGTTAAATAAGTTTGTTCGCACAGCAAGTTAGTTTATAATTCACATGTATGGAGTCTACTTTGTGCCACATTTTATCATCCAAGTATAAAAACAAGATCAGGCCAAACATAAAATGGAAATATCGCAAACTCTGTTTAGCATCTGAAAAACTGTTTAAATAGCTGTTCTAACTATGTGGTGCCTAGCTTATATATGGTGGATACATATGAGGTGGTTGAATTTTGCTGGTAACTACAGTGTTGTGTAAAGACTCAGTAGAGGCTGGTAAGTGGTGGGGCAGACTGGTCTACATAGTTTGTCTGGGATCTGCCAGACCAATAGCCAAAGCCTGAAAACCTAGAGGTTCAAGCACATTGACACCCACCCTTAGCCTCAAATGGCTCTCCTGTGCATTGAAGAAACTGTAAGGGCAGCAGTTTGTAAGTCCTTAGCCTTCAGATACTTCTGTGTTTTCTTCTCTAGCCATTTAATGGTGCTTAGGATTTACCCAGAGCCTCAGTGCATGCTGAACTAATGCTCTGTGTCACTGTGTTGCATCTCTACCCCTCCAGCTTTCAATCCTGAGCATCACAAGTCTCTTATACCTATATTTACAGACAAATGTGGCATCTAGATTTGATAGTTTTCATAGGCTGAGTATTGTGATAGCTTATCCATTAGTGGGACAAGAGGGGTGGGGTCAAGCATTATTAATACCAGGATAATCTACTTATGTTCTCTGCTGCTTGGATGATATCTACCTTCACTGCCCAAGTACTGAGAAGTGAATGATGAGTGTTGGTTGCCTCTGTGTATGTGTGTGTGTGTGTGTGTGTGTGTGTGTATGTGTGTGTGTGTGCATGCCCATGCGTGTGCACAAAGTAGTTCCAACATGGTGAATACTTGGGCAATGCCACATATCTAGATATTATGAATCATCTATGACATGAGTTTAGTGTGAAGAGTAAGGATAAGTGACTGAGAGCATTTCACTTGCCTGGGTCAGAGTTGTTATTAATGCTGATCTTAGGTCTGAACTAGTCTTTAATAGAAGCTACTTTTCATTCTAGAATTTACTATTACTTGGAGCTACAGCCATAGAAGATCGCCTTCAGGCCGGCGTTCCAGAAACCATTGCTACATTGCTGAAAGCAGAAATTAAAATATGGGTATTGACAGGAGACAAACAAGAAACTGCAATTAATATAGGTAATCATTTTTATTTATTTTTAATTTTTATTGCTATTATAAAGGTGATGCATGTAGGGGTTACAGTTACATTAGCCAGGTAAAGAGTACTTTTTTTTTTGGACAATGTCACCCCTTCTCTCATGCTCTCCTGGTTTTCCCTCCTATCTCCATCCATAAGTTGTATAGTTCATTTTCAACATAGTGTCTAGTGAGTGCTTCTGCTGCAGTTGTTTATCTTTTGTCCTTCCATTTCTGTGCCTTCCCTTACTCTCCCAAAGACATACAAATAAAGATGAAAAAAACATAAACAACAACAAAGAATAAACCTCTTGTTTCCATTTCCTGAAGTAATTTAAAAAATTCTGTAATGCTAATTGTGTGTGTGTGTGTGTGTGTGTGTGTGTGTGTGTGTGTGTGGATACACCACACACCAGTACTGGGATACACCAGTACTGGGGCATAAACTCAGGGCCTGGGCACTTGCCTTTAGATTCTTTATTCAGGCATGACACACTATTATTTTAGCTAGAGCTCCATTTCTGACATTTCAGTGGTTAATTGGAGATTAGAATCTCACAGACTTTCCTTCATAGGCTGGCTTTGAACCATGATCTTCAGATCTCAGCCTTCTGAATAGATAGGATTATAGCTATGAGCCACTAGCACCTGTCTATTTTTATTTTTTTTAAGAAAATTAAATTCATCCCAGAAGGCCATGATCATTGGAAAGACAACTGATTCAACAGAGTAGGTTTGAAGAAAGAGATACATTTGATTAAGTTGACAGCATTCTAAAAAACTACTTTGAACAGAACTGCAGTCACTTGATTTCAGCGTTTCTAGTAATTTTTCTCATGTGATTAATACATTAATAAATTGTGTAACACTTTTTTTTCCCTTCAGTGCTATGGATTGAAGTGGGGGTACTTCTTGCCTGCTAGGCAGTTGCTCTACATCAGACCCCAAAGTTACACAACTTTTTTTTTGGTGGTATTAGTGTTTGAACTCAGGACTTCATGCTTGCTAGGCAAGTACTCAACCATTTGAGTCACCTTTCCAGTCATTTTTGCTTTAGTTATTATTATTATTAATTCATTGCATAGGCTCTTGTGTTTTGCCCAGGCTGGCCTCCTATTCACACTTCTCACATAGCTGGAATGCTGACGCACATCACTACAACCAGTGTATTGCCTGATAAAAGAGTCTTGCTAGCTCTAAGTAAGGTTTCTTTGAAGAAAGCAATAAGAAATCTAAATTTTCAACTTTTGAATTCTATATGATATCTAAAAAAAGATTATTTTGTGCATTTTCCTGAGAAGGCATAGTAAGATAGTTTTGGCACCAAAAGCAGTTACATACATTAGGATTTCTTCCTCTCCTCTCCTCTACTGGGGTTGAATGTAAGGCCTTATGCTTGCTAGGAAAGTGCTCTACCACTTGAACTATACTGCCCGCCCCCCCGCTGTTTTGTTTTTCATATAAGGCCTCAGGCTTTTTTAGTCTAGCCTTGAACTGTTACCTTTCTGTTTCTGTCTCCCAAGTAATAGGGATTATAGGCATGTGCCACCAGACTTGGCCCTCCACCAAGCATTTCTTAGTTAATTTTTCTTGGTAAGTATTCTCAAGATGTTTCTTTGCTCACTTGTTATCTGTGTGTCAGCCACATCAAAATTTCTTCTTTGATGTTATTGAACATGTTGTTAGCAGTTAGGGACTGGTGATCTTTGAAAGAGCTTGGTCTGAACCATTCTTTATTCACTCTCCCTTCGCATTTTCATACCTGAGCCATAGCTCCACTTCTACCTTTTTGGTAGTTAATTGGAAATAAATGCCTCATGGACTCTTTGAAGCTTGGTATGGCTTCAAACCATGATCCTTAGATCTCAGCCTCCCAAGTAGCTAGAATTACAGGCACAAGACACTGACAGCCAGCTTGAAAGTTAAAAGAATTACTTTTTCTCAGTTGAACTCAGACCCTCACACATACTAGGTAGGCCCTCTACTGCTGACCTACATCTCTAGCTGAAGAATTTATTTATTAAGTAGTTGCACAAAGGGTTACAATGTCATAAGTCAGGTTGGAGAATTTATTTTTTTATGTAATTTTTCTTTTATATCTAGGAAATAAAAATACTTAGTTAAATTAAGTTCCAGCATATTTGTGTGTCTTATAACCTGTGAATTTTGTGCAGATAGACAAATTGTCTTGTTGGGAGAAATTTACTAGTTTGAAACTGGCTTGTTGCCCGGAGCCTGCAGGGCTGGGTTTCAGTTTGTACTAACTTGCTGTATTTTGAGGAGTCGGCACAATTTTCATTTTTAACTTAAAAATTTGGCATGGACTAGTCTAAAGTGAAATTTCAGATGTGGTCTCTGTGAATCATGTAGTTGTCATTTCCTTATTAGCACTGGATAAGACATCCATTAAATAGTTGTAGATAGATGTAGAGTTTCAGAGTCTATTTTTTTCCTAGTGAATGTGGAATGAGTGAGAACAGAATCTCAATGTTCATTTCATCTCAGACTATTTCTGAGTATGATTTGGAGTTTCTCAATATACTTAACTTTTATTATCCATCAATGGATAATTTTTCTTTCTGGCTGATAGTGGAGCCTGAAGTCAGGGTCTTGCACTCTCAGTAGGCTTGCTTATGGCTCAGGTTGTACTCTTCCACTTGCACTGTTTGACTTTGTGCTGGTTAATTGGAGAGGGAGTCTCCTGAACTTTTCTACCTGAACTGGCTTCAAATGGTCATTCTCTGGATCTAAGCCTTCTAAGTATCTAGGATTACAAGCATGTGCCCCTAGCATCTAGCTCATTATATTTAATTATTTAATTTATTTTCTGTGCCTGTCTGGGACTTGAACTCAAACTCAGGGCCTGGGAGCTGTCTCTTTGCTTCTTCATTCAATGCTGGCCCTGTAACACTTGAGTTATAGCTAAAACTTCTGGCTTTTTTGGAAATAACAGTCTCAAGGACTTTCTTGCCTGGGCTAGCTTCAAACCATGATCCTCATATGTCAGCCTCCTGAATAGCTATGATACAAGCATGACCTACCGTACTTTGTGACTACCAGTAGCTAGTATGAGTTCATTATATATAAGACAGAATTCATAACAGAAATGAAACAGATAAGTTCATATGAATTGTAGTGTAGAAGCTAAATATGCTGTCTGTAATAGTTACTAGTAAACATCAGATATTGTTTTTATATTGTAAAAATACTGTACAGAGAGGTTATAATTACATGGGCAAGATAATGAGTACATTTCTTATCAAGCATTGTAGCCTCTTCCTTTGTTTCCCCTTCCCATCCCTTCCCATCCTCCCCCCGCCCTGCACCAAAGTTGTAAAGTTCGTATGTGTCAGATATTGTGCAAACTCCTTTCACAGCACTATGAGTGCATCCCAAGTAGATGGGCACAGATCCTGTAGATATATACATCCTAAAGATTAAACTAAACAGCAATATTGAGTAACTCGGTCTGGGCCACCTGAGGTAAGGATGAATTTAAATCTGGCATGTAGTCATACTACATGATACCTTCTTCCCAGAAGATCAAGGAGGGGTTCACAGATGAGATAGGTAGAAAACTTGAGCCTTCAACAATTTTTTTAAAGTACTGTACACTAGTGGCTCATGCCTATAATCCTGGCTACATAAGAGGATCGAGGTTAGAAGCCAGTCCTAGCAAAAAAGTCTGTGAGACTCTTTATCTCTAATTAATCATCAAAATGCTAGAAGTGGAGGTATAGCTCAAGTGGTAGACTGCCAGCTTTGAGTGAAAAAGCTAAACAAGAGAGCTAGACCCCGAGTTCAAGCCCCATACCAGCATTTAAATAAATAAGTAAACAAATCAAGTCCTGCTTTGAGTAGTATAGGCTCTGTAATACTTTGATTTCTTGAGTGTTGATTATACTCAGGCAGTAGAAAGATGAAAAAAATTTTTGTAGTATGCTGTTAATTTCATCTGTAGTAAAAAGTGAGATCTCAGGGGTATTTCTCCCAGTCATTTTATGGTCGTCTTGTTAAATTGTCAGATTAAAGATCTAGACTTCAATTTATAAGTATGGTTTGACTTTTTCTACCTGGCTCTTCGCCAAGCGTTGATCTCATGTTATCCAAAAACATTAGAAATCAAATGCACAAAACTTGGATTGGCATGATATATTTTACTACATTGGTTAAATCATAGTTAACTAGGTTAAACTTCTGTGGTCTGTGTAGAGCAAATGTTCTGTGTGATAATTCTCTAAGAAAAAAAATCTCATGTCATTTTCCAAATTAAAAAAGTAAGCAAACAAACTAAGTAAGCGAACAAACTAATTTGTTTCTTCTCAGGAGGCTTTCGCTGTGTGTAGTTAAGTTCTACCAAGTATCAGTAGTTTTATTTCTTGTCTCCCTATTCTCTTGCCAACCATGGTGACAAAAAACACTTAGGATTTTTCATAATATTGTGGTATAACTTCACTTGTCAAATGGCATTTTGCCTAAATTGCAAAAGCTAAAATAAAGCAGAAAGCTGGGACATAAAAATCAAGAGTTGTGTCTACAGCTGTTGTTCAAATAAAATGCTACCAGCAAATCTTTTTACATTAGTTACAGTAATCCTCTACATTATATGGAGTTGCTGGCAGTCTCTAAGGATGGAGGGTTAAGCCAAACATGGGGTCGATCCCTTTTGTCAGTGAAACAAAGTGTTGAGCCTCTCTTCTGGACCTCATCAAACAATGTGAGGGAAGGAAGAATGTATTTGCAAAATGTTAATAGTAACAAAGAATTGAACATCCATTTATTTTCTGTCCACCACTGTTGTTAAATTGATTGAGAATATACACATAATTGTTTCATTTTTTCTCCCTCCTTTTTAGGAGGTATTTAACAAACATTTGCCATGTGGTATTATTCAGTTGCTTTAGTTTTTAGAAATACATGGTGGTTTTATAAGAGAAATGATCTCATTTCCATGACATAATGATTATTAAACAGCTTGTATGCCATCTCTTTTGATATGGCTTTAAAAGATATTAACTGCATTTTTTAAAAAAGTTGTTTTTTTGCTTTAAAGTTTGTCTTCTGAGGTGCTTTACAAAATATTTTTAAGTGACTATCATGAATGAAAAATATACTGTACATTGCAAAATAAATAAAAATATTACTTGTTCCATATTCCTTCCTCTCCCTCAGCCCAACAAAGTTTTTTTATTTTGGACTGGTAGTGGGCTTTGAATTCAGGCCCTCACACTCCTCCTAGGCTCTTTCATTCAAGGCTGGCACTCTACTACTTGAGCCACAGCTCCACTTCTGACTTTTTTGACTGGCTTCAAACCATGATCCTCAGATCTCAGCCTCTTGAGTAGCTAAGGTTACAGGTATGAGGTACAGGCAATTGGCTCACAAAGGTTCTTCTTTATCTTAATTTCTTCCCATTTTAACTTCTGTTTTATACTTGTGGCTGGGTTTTCCTAAGGATGAAAGTAGAATCTGCTGGGTAGAAAAGTCCCTTAGTTAAATGCCTGTCTCCTTTTGTGGATGTTCCATGATGAAAACCCAGGCTGTTCCTTCTGGCTTTAGGAACAGAGTTTGAGATTGTACGCACATTATTTAAAGATTGAACTTTTGCCTACCGAATGACTTGTTTTTTGTTTTTTTATTTTTAAATTTATTGTAAACTTGTTTTATTTAATTGTTGATATATTATCTTGAGTTGTTAAGAAAAATACAGGTAGCAGGGACCCATTTCCAAGGTAGATTTATTCCTTGTTCCTTCTCAATGACAGAAAATGGAGATGAGGCAGGTAAAAGGTACCTATTAATGCCAACCCTTCTCCAGGGGACTGAAAGGATGTGGAGTCATTTGAAAGACAGACTAGTACTTGGGAAGACACCATGGGTCTTGGGTTGCTTGAATTGCCTGCTCCCCCACTAAACCTGTGGATTTGAGAGAGGAGAAGTCAGGAGGCTCTTGTCTTGGTCTGTGAGAGGTCCTTGGATAAAAAAGAACTTTATAGAAGTACGTTGCCTTCCAAGGAAGAGAAGAAGCAATTTCTCTTTACTTTGATTTAAAAATGCAATTGAAAATTTTGATACTAATCAAGAGGTTGAACTCAGGGCCTGAGTACTATCCCTTAGTATTTTTGCTCAAAGCTGGTACACTACCATTTAAACCACAGCTCACTTTCCAGCTCTTTTCTGGTTAATTGCAGATTAGAATCTCACACTTTCCTGCCCTGGCTAGCTTTGAATCTTGATCCTCAGATTTCAACCTTCTGAGTAGCTAGGATTACAGGCAAGAGCACATAACCCACTTTTTTATAAAGGAAATGCAGGATCTGGCAATTGCAATAGGCATGTTTATGCTGGTAAGAGCAACACTCAATTTCCTTTGTCTTCCTAAAGTGTTTGCTGTTATTTTAGATAATCTAAGGCTCATTTTAATGTTACACAAGGATTATGAGGCTAAAGAAAAATCCACAGAAAATTGACAAGTATTTGTTTTAGCCTTTACTTATAAAGACTTTCTCAACCAGGTCTATTTACACTGCCTACAAGAATCAAAATCAACTTAGGCTCTCATTTCCTTCACTTTTTCCCTTTTCCTCAGTATGAATGGAAATAGGCAGACCTAAGAAGGGAGGCTGAATTTGATCAGCTATTGACTTAGGAATTCATGTGTTGTCCCTTCTCCATTTAGGATATTCCTGCCGATTGGTATCACAGAATATGGCTCTTATCCTACTGAAGGAGGATTCCTTGGATGTAAGTAGCTTTTCAAAAGTTGTATCTGATATAGTTTTATTAAATGTGTGGCTTGTTTCCACCATGACTGACAGTTTGCTTTTATTTGTGAAAAGCAATTATAAAACTACTGTGTTTAGTTTACTTATATGTATGAGCAGATGTTTTATCCATAAAACATCAAAATATTCTAAGTTGAGAATATTGTCTTCTTCACTTACAATTGTGCATTTGAAATGGGTTTGATTTGGTTTGAAATTTGGTTTGATTTTAATGGGCACTTATGAAATATTTACCTGAACTAATGGAACCAATTATGAAATGACTTATAAGAAGTGGTGACTTCATTGTAGGTTACTAGAGTGTTTTCTTTCTAGTAGAAACTTTAACATAAAGCTAATGCTCAAGTGTATGTAGTTATTTAAATTTATGTAGTCATAGAGCTGGGCACTGGTGGTTAATGCCTAATAGCTACTTAGGAGGTTGAGATATAAGGATTGCTGTTTCCTGCCCAGGCAAGAAAGCCCATGAGACTCATATCCAATTAGCCATCAAAAAGCCAGAATTGGAGCTATGGCTCAAGTGGTAGAGCACCAGCTTTGAGCCAAAAAGCTAAGAGAAGGTCGAGACACTGAGTTCAAGCCCCAATACTGACCCGTTGCAACAATGAGAAGTACAAGTTGTTATGTTGAAAACGAACTTTACAACTTTGGTGGGGGGGGCGGGGAGGATTGGGTAGGGGGGGCGAGGGGAGGATGGGAAGGGGAAACAAAGGAGGAGGCTACAATGCTTGATAAGAAATGTACTCATGGGCTGGGAAGGTGGCTTAGTGGTAGAGCGCTTGCCTTGCATGCCTGAGGCCCTGGGTTCGATTCCTCAGCACCACGTAAGCAAAAAGAAAAAAGCAGGAAGTGGTGCTGTGGCTCAAGTTGTAGAACGCTAGCCTTGAGCTGAAGAGCTGAGGGACAGCGCCCAGGCCCAGAGTTCAGGCCCCACGACCGGACCAAAAAAAAAAAAAAAGAAATGTACTCATTATCTTGCCCATGTAATTGTAACCCCTCTGTACAGTATTTTCACAATAAAAAATAAATAAAAATTAAAAAAATAAATTAAATTATGTGGTAATAGGATACATATGTACTTAACTTACCAACACCAGATACCACTAGTTCACTGAAAATTGAACAACATGGTTCTCTAAGTACTTTATAGACAATTTTCTACTCCATCTTAGCATAAAACCACTGAAGATACTGGGCTGGGTAAACAATGATCTGTGAAGTTGTTTGATATGAAAATATGAGCTAACTATGAGATTTCACTTGTTAAGATTTCTAACAGGACCAAGTCCAGTGGCTCACACTTGTAATTCTAGAAACTCAGAAGATCTGAAGATTATGGTTCAAAGCCAGCCTGGGCTTTGAACCTATAATTCTACCTTCTCAGGATTTCTGAAGATTGCTGTGAAGATTGTGATTCAAATCCAGCTCAGGCAGGAAAGTTCTTGAAACTCTTATCTCCAGTTAGCTGCCCAAAAGCTGGAAGTGGAGTTGTGGCTCAAGTGGTAAAATGCTAGACTTGAGTGAAAAAGCTCAAGGATAGCACCTAGGCAGGCCCTGAGTTCAAGCATCAGGATCAGCATAAACAAAACAAACAAAAACAAAGACTTCTAACAAATTTCTATCACTTACCTGTAGCCACCATTCTATTCAGATTATTTAATGCTAGTGCTAAAAGTTGATGGAAGTGTTTGTTATGCTTTTCAAGGGAGGAAAGAAGTATTTACAGAAGTTTCTATTTGTGCAAATTGGGGAGGTGTCTACTGTGAAGACCAAGATGCTTTCTACCCTTTCACCATCCCCAAGAATAGGAGGCAAGAACACAGTTCATAGTTCTGTGTGTTTCCAAGGCACTGCTGGCAAGATACCCCTCTTGATATGAGAGCTTCAGGGTTCGGCTCACGTGGCTGTTATCCTTGTTTGCATTGTTGTCTGTGTGCTACCTTTTGTAGGACATAACATGAGAAAATCATATATAACCCCTGAGATAATCATATAAAGAAAAGGCTTATTTTGGCACACAGTTTGAAGTTACATTCTATGATTGGTTGGCTCAATTATTTTGGGCCTGTATGGAGGCAGCTCATCATGGCGGGAATGTACAGTGATGAATAACCACTTGCTTCAAGGTTAGGAGACAAAAAGAAACAAGCAAACAAATTATCAAGGAAATAATTAAAAAGATAAAAAGGAAGAGGCAGAGACTAGGGTCCCGAGACTTCTGCAGGGGAGTGTCCTCAAAGACCTCACATTAGGTTCTACCTCTCAAAGGTTCTACTACTTGTCAATAATGCCACTCTGAGAACCAAGTCTTTAACAAATGGGTTTTTGAGCATCATTCAACATTCAAACTATAGAAACCTATGGAGAAGATATTTGCTAGCTATAGCTCAAAAAAATTACTCCCCTAGAGAATCAATAATCCAGTTAATAAATGGGCAAAGGAGCTAAACAGACACTTCTCAGAAAAAAGTACAATTGGCCAATAAAGACATGAAGAAATGATTAGCATCTTTGGCCATAACGAAATGCACATCAAAATAACAGTGGCCATCATCAAGAATACAAACAACAAAATGCAAAGAAAAAGGAATCCTACTTCACTGTTGGTAGGAATGTAAAGTAGTGCAACCACTATGGAAATTAGTATGGGAGTTTCTAAAAAATTAAAAAAGAGAAATCCCCCATGGCCCCACAGTATCACTTGAGCTTTTATCCAAAAGGTTGTAAGTCAGGATACAATAAAACTGTTTGCACATCAATTATTGCAGTACTATATTCACCATAGCCAAGTTATGGAAATAGCTCAGATACACTATAACCAACGAACAGACAGAAAGTATAGCATATACACATACGCACATGTGCATGAATATGCACAAACCCACACACACACCATTTTATTTATCCATCAAGAAACTATCTTTTTTAGGGAAATGAATGGACCTGGAAAAACTCATATTGAATGAAGTAAGCCAGACTCAGGAGAGATAAGGGGCACATACTTTCCTTTATATATGGAAATTAGATCTAAAATATAAACATATGAAAATATATAGAGCCATATGCATATATACTCTATCAAACTGAATTAGGTATGAGATGTGCAGGGGTGGTTTCCATAGTGTAAGTGCTTTGAACTATTAACAATTAATATATGGCTAAAATATGTCTATGAGAGAAGTGAGGGCCAAGGGAAGAAAGAGGGTGGAAGAGTAGAAAGAGGAATGGTGGGTGAATACAATAATACTACTCAATGTACATATGTAAAATGGAAACAGGTAATTTAAGATTGGTGGGAAATGAGATACATGAGAGTGGTGGAGAATGATGGAAGGGATGACTTTAATCAAGATACATCGTTCATGCACAGGTGCTGGTGTCTTCTCATACCTGTAATCTGGCTACTCAGGAGGCTGAGATCTAAGGATCACAGTTTGAAGCCAACTTGTGCAGGAAAGTCTGTGAGATTCTTACTTCCAATAAACTGTTCACCTCCACTCCCCCCCAAAAAAACCCCCCCCAGGAAGTAGAGCTGTGGCTCAAGTGGTAGAATGCTAGCCTTGAGCAAAAAAAGCTCAGGGATAGTATCCAGGCCCTGACTTCAAACCTCAGGACAGCTAGCCAGCCAGCCAGCCAGCCAGCCAGCCAGCCAGCCAGCCAGACACACACACACACACACACACACAAACACACACACAAAGATGATTTGTACACATAAATGGACATGCTAATTGATACTCCTTGCACAACTATTTGAGGAGAATAACAGCAAAGAAGAAAGGAAAATAAGTCTGGAATTTTAGATCATGTCCCATCTTTTGGACTCTACTCTTACATGTTCTGGAGTACTAAGGAAACCTCCCTTGTATGCAAGGATCCCTCCCCATCAGCCCAGCCCTTCCTCTCACCCTGGCCTTTATTTGTCATTAGAAATACTGCATATATTTATGAAAATTGTGAAATATACCCTAACCATTTTAAGTGCACATTTCAATGGCATTAAGTACATTATAATTATTATAGAACCATCACTAACCTCTATCCCTAGAGCCCTTTTTTTAAATTGTCTAAAATTTTATACTCATTAAATTACATGCAGCATACCATCCCTACTTTCTCCCAGTCCCTAGAAGCCATTCTTTTTTTTCTATGATTTGGACTACTGTGTGTTGCTTAACTACCTTATATTATTGGTTTCCTATTGTGCATTTGATTGCTCTGGCTGACTTATTTCACTTAGCATGGTGGTCACAAATTCCCTGATATTGTGGTATAAGATATAACTTTTTTCCCCTCAATATTTTTTTTGTCTTTTCAATTTTAGTATTAGGGATCAAACTCAGGGTGTTGAACTTGCTAGCCAAGTGTTTTACTGCTGTGCTCCCTCCCAGCCTGATTTCTTTCCTTTTTTAAGACCGAGTAGTATTCTGTTTTGTATGTGTATGGTTTGTGGATCTATTTATCTGTTGATAGTACTTGGATTGCCTCTACCTGTGGCTATTGTGAATAATACTGCTATGAGCATGAATGGATAAGTAATTCCTCAAGACCCTACTCTCAGTTCTTTAAGGGATGTACTTAGAGGTGAAGTTGAAGAGTAATATGGTAACTTGACAATTTTTTTTTCTGTGTCCATCCTGGGGCTTGAACTTGGAGCCTGAGCATTGTCCCTGAGTGCTCTAACACTTGAGCCAAAGCTCCACTCTCAGCTTTTTGATGGTTAATTGGAGATAAGAGTCTTATAGACTTTTCTGTTCAGGCAGGCTTTGAGCCTTGATCCTCATATCTTGGCCTCTTGAGGAGCTAGGATTACAGGTATGAGCTACCAGCACCCTGCATTTCACTTTTTGAGGAGCAGCCATATTGTTTTCCACAGTGACAATTCATGGTACGTTTCTACCAGAAGTGTTGACAAAGGTTCTAACTTCTCCGCCTTGGCCAACACTTGCTTTTACTTTGCCACCTACTTCTTCCTTCTTCCTTCTTCTTTCCTCTTGCTCTTCCTTCTCCTTTCTTCTTTCTCCTTTCCCTGAGCTTCTTTTTGCTTAAGGCTAGTGCTTTACCACTTCAGCTACAACTCCACTTCCAGCTTTTTTGGAGTAGTTTACTGCAGATGTGTCTCATGGACTTTTCTTACTAGGCTGGCTTTGAACCACAATTCTTAGATCTCCGTCCCTTGAGTAGCTAGGATTACAGGTGTGAATCACTGGTGCCTATCCCTCCTCCCCTTTTTTTTAATGGCTAGCTGTCCTAATGAGCATGAGAGTATTATCTTATTGTGGGTTTTGATTTGTATTTACCAAATAACAAATGATGACACAAGGCATCTTTTCATGTACTTTTTAGTCATTTGTAAATCATCTTTGGAGAAAACATATTTATTCTGTACTCAGGTTTTTCAATTAATTTTTTGGCTCTTATCATTTATCTGTCTCCCTCTATAATCCCATAGGATGTAAGGTCTGTGAATAAGAGTCTGTTTTTCCCCCTTAAATTGGACAGCTTTACTTTCAAGACAATGCCTTTTATACATTAGGAACTCAGCCAATTAGATGTTTGAGTGAACAAATGAACAGACTTCGGATTATATTTTTTAGCTATAATAAGAATTTCTGTTTAAAGTATGCTCACAAGATATGGAACAAGTGTACACTAATGTGAAGAGCAATTTAGAAATCAACCGAGGCTCAGTAGTACATCTATAGGAAAAAAAATGGAGATCCAGGGCTAAAGGGTCCCCAGGCCCTTAGGTGAGTCTGTACAGACTGAGTGCACATGAAGCTTCCCAGTTTCAAGGAATTCACATTACAGTAATGTCTCCTTTTTTAGGGCTAATACAGATGAACTTCTGTTTTCCCCTTTTTTTATGCCAGTCCTGGTGTTGGAACTCAGGACCTGGGTGCTATCCCTGAGCTTCTTTTGCTCAAGGCTAGCACTTTACCATTTGAGTCACGTGTTCACTTCCAGCCTTTTGGTAGGAGTCTCATTGAATTTTCTACTGGGGCTATCTTTGAACTGTGATTCTCAGATCTCAGCCTCCTCAGTAGTTATGATTACAGGTGTGACTGGTGCCTGGCTTTATTCTCCCTTTTTGTAAGGTGTTTTATTTTTATTTTTTGTGAACACACTGTACAGAGGGGTTACAATTACATGGGCAGGTTAATGTGTACATTTCTTATCAAGCATTGCAGCCTCCTCCTTTGTTTACCCTTCACATCCCTTCCCAACCTCCCCCCCCAATCCTCCCCGCCTCCCCCCCAACATTGTAAAGTTCGTTTTGGACATGACAACTTGTACTTCTCATTGTTGCAACAGGTCGACCTGTATCCTTAAACGACTTATTTTTCCCCATCTCCTCCACAAGTTATACTGACATCAAATATAGTGAAAGCAGGGGTTATACTGTGGGGGAGGGACATACAAAGCAACAAAGAAATAATCTTATAAATGCGTTAGAAACAAATGCATGAAAGGAAAAAAACATTAAAATACATACCTAAGGGTTCATTTTCCTAACATCACATTATCTGACCTTTTCCGCTTGACTCATACATATACTAAATATTGCAAATAAGGGAAACCATGGGACCTATGTTTCTTTGGGCCTGGCTTACTTCACTTAATATAATTTTTTGTAAGGTGTTTTTTGAATTAGCAAGATGCCTTCAGCTCTGTAAGGCTTCCAGCCTTTTCTGAGCTTTCTGCTTCCCTGGGCCAATGAGTAGTGTCTGATGCCACACTGAGCTTTTCTCCTGTGTACCTGAGTTCCTTTTGTACAGTTTCTTAGGAAAGATTCTTCCTTAACTGGTTTTGAGCTTCATCTTTGAGTATAATAACTTTAATGTGTTCAGAGTAGAGGGTCACTTTGCTGTTTGATACTCAAATGGATTGGCGTCTATATTGCTGACTAATACATACTGAGGAAGAATCTTCTTTTCCTTCTCCTCCACTTCATTCTTTGTTTTTGTTAAAGGCATGCCTGTTATTAAATTTTCATTTGGTGAGTGTGGAAAACTAGAGGAGAAAATGAGGAAAGAGGTGACATTGTTCAAAAATAATTGTACTCATTACCTGACTTATGTAACTGTAACCCCCTGAACATCCCCATTGCAATAAAAAAAAGTAGTCTTAGGGCAATGAATTTGGTAGCTAGTCAATGTTTAGTGGAATGCTTAAGTTGAATATTTATAGTCTTAGGAGTAAACAAGAAATGACAAGGGAAATGGACCCAAAACTGGAAGCATTGGGTTTAAATTAAGTTTCCATATTTCATTTCTCATTTAAGTGTGAGCAACGAGAACCTTATTTCAAAGATCCACAGCTGGTGTTCATCACCTTCACTTGACTGATGTCCAACAAGGACTCTAGATGTTACAGTGAGTTTTTTCCCCCCCTGGGCTTGATCTTAGGGCCTGGGATCTGTTTCTTAGCTTTCTCAAGGCTATCATGTGAGCCACAGCTCCCCTACAGCATTTTGCTGGTTACTTGTAGGTAAGAGTCTCAGGGGCTTCCCTGCTCAGATCTCAGCTTTCTGAATAGCTAAAGTTACAGGAATGAACCACTAGTGCCTACTACAGTGAAAATTTATTTCTATAATTTGAGATTTTTCAGGTTCTGACAAAATAATATTGGAGCTCTGTCATATAGGTGAGATCAGTGGTCTTTGAAATAAGGTGTGGCATATACCCCAGTGAAGGACTCGATGATATAGGCTGCTGGAAATAATGCAAATTTGTATTTTTAGGTCAAAAATTAGTAATGAGAAATTAACCTTATTAGTAACACCCAAAGAATGCTACTGCTACCTTAAACCTTATCTTTGTCACACTGGGCCAGAAATGGCTGTGGCAGGCATGGCATGGATTAGAGAGGGAAATGTGGAGATCTGCAAGAAGGGTGTTTCTTCCCTAGGGTTTGTGCCTTTTCCTTGTTTTTAGCCCTTTGTGAAATACAGCCATCCATCTGTATGAGCTAAGTGAGTTTAGAAACTGGATTGGTTCTGGTTAAACTGACTCACAGATGTTGGCCTGAAAAGATCGTTGAAATCAAGTGAATTGAGGGCAACAACAGTAATGTAAACAGTTATGATAGATGCCCTTGGCTTCTCAGGTATTCTAGTTCAAGCTGTACATCACCTACTTAGTATGGTAAATTAATAATCAGAACACACAAACTAATTTTACAATTACCCACAAAGGCTATTACCATTAGCTGTGAAATTTGCCATACATATATATGGTATCTGAAATATCTTGAGTATTATAGTATGAAATTATAATGATTAGTGAAGCCTTATAAGCTAAGAATCCTGAGTACCAGAATAAGAGTATTCATCGTAGCTGGGTGTTGGTGGCCCATGCTTGTAATCATAGCTATCATGAGGCTCAGATCTGAGGATTGAAGTTTGAAACCAGCCTGGGCAAGTAAGTCCATAAGGCTGTTATCTCTAAGTAAGCACCTGAAGTGGAGCTATGGCTCAAGTGGTAGAATGCTACCCTGGAGCAAAAAAGCTCAAGGACAGCACTCAAACCCTCATCACAACTGTTTACACTATTGTTGTTTCCCTCAATTCACTTGTCTTCAACAATCTTTTCAAGCCAACATCTGTGAGTTCCAAAACCAGAACCAGCAAAAAAGAAATAAAAAAGAAATAAAAAGAATATTCAACATATGTATGTAAAAATGGAACTAGAAAAATTGAGAGAATGGTTGGGAGAAATGGAAGAGTGATGCATTGTATTCACAAACTAACATGTGGGACTGAAACTGTTTTGTACAACTTCTTAAGGATACTAATTAAGAAAAAGAGCTATCTACCACTTGGTCTGGGGATGTGGTACAATAGGGTACTTGCATAGCATGTGAGAGGACCTGGGTCAAAGGAAAGAAGTATCCTGGGCATGGTGGTACATGCTTGTAATTCCAGCTACTTAAGAGGTTGAGGCAGTAGGATCACAAGTTCAATGACAGCCTTGTGAGAACCCGTCTCAAAGTAAACAAGGGCAGGGGAGCTAAATGCAATAGCCTTGTAACACTAGCTACTCAGGAGGGTGACATTGTGAGATATGGTTTGAGGCTAGCTTGGGGTTGGGTGGGGGATTGGAAGATTCCATCTTAATGGAAGAAACTGAGTATAGTAGCACAAACCTGTCATTCAAGCTACTGCAAGATGTGTAAAAAAGTAGGACTGTGGTCCAGGCATGGAACCTGGAACAAAGAAAGTGAGATCCTATCTCAAAATTAACCAGTTCCCTTGCTCCCCACAAAGGGGGATGGAGGTGTGGCTTAATGCCTACCTAGCAAGCACAGGCCCTGAGTTCAACCCCCAGTGTTGCCAAAAGAAAAAGAAAAAAGGATATGGGAATGTTAGCTCAGTGGTACATTGATTAGCTAGCTTGCACAAGACTCTTAGATTAAGCCATATACAGAAAAAGCCATTAGTCTTCTGCAGTAAGAGATAGCACATCATAGCAACAATTGAATTGAATATGAATGGAAGACCTATGGAAAACCTTGCTAGGATTTACAAAATTCACTACATATTTGGGTAGCTATTTCTAATATGTTAACTTACGGATGATGCCAAAGTCTGCTATTTGTGTGAACCAACCAAGAGAAATTTGTTTTGGATGAAGCATTCTAGCATTCTTTTTTTGTGTGCCAGTCCTAGGGCTTGAACTCAGGGCTCAAGTACTGTCCCTGTCAAAGTGGTAGGCTGGCACTTGACCACTCTGAGCCACAGCTCCATTTCCAGTTTTTCAGTAGCTAATTGGAGAGGGGAGTCTCAAGGACTTTCCTTCCCAGGCTGGCTTCAAACTGCAATCCTCAGATTTCAGACTCCTAGGAGGAACTAGGATTATAGGCATGAGCCACCGGCACCTGGCTTGAAGCATTAATTCTTTAACAGAATGTTTTATGAAGTAAATATGCATAATCACTAATGGAATAATTGTTTAGGAATGACCATGGGATTGTGTAAAAGTCTTCATTGATACTGCTGGCAGAGTGTACATTATACAGAGTCCCTGTGGCAGAGTGTGGCTATGAGGTTAAGTTCTCAGTGGAGGAACATGAGTGGAAGTGAGGTGTACAATGTCTGAGCGTCCCATTGAGAAAGAAATTGCTGCCTTGGTTTTCTTTTTTTTTTTGGTCTGGTCGTGGGGCCTGAACTCTGGGCCTGGGCGCTGTCCCTCAGCTCTTCAGCTCAAGGCTAGCGCTCTACCACTTGAGCTACAGCACCACTTCTGGCTTTTTTCTTTTTGCTTATGTGGTGCTGAGGAATTGAACCCAGGGCCTCGAGCATGCAAGGCAAGCGCTCTACCACTGAGCCAACTTCCCAGCCCATGCCTTGGTTTTCTTACTGGCTGGAAACTGCAGAAGCTGGTCACTGCAACTCTTGTGAAGGAGAATCTGTAGATTCCTTCTGAATTTTGTGTGCATGAAAAAAGTTTTGGAACATGTGGGCACCAGTGGCCTCATGTCTATAATCCTCCCTACTCAGGAAGCTGAGATATGAAGATTGAAGTTCAAAGCCAGCTTTGGCAGACAACTCTGGGA
>NW_012267459.1:285455-291202 GCF_000151885.1 Dipodomys ordii
AAAAAATCTGTGCAATCTGATAGGTTGAATTAGGTCATAGGTATAAATTGTGGCAGAGCATGTACATGTGGCTCCCATTGACCATAATAACAAGCCTTTGATGGATAGGGTAGCTGCTGCTGTAGTCTACAGCCAGGATCTGAGCTCAAGGGTGGTACAGGGATAATTGAAGCAATAACATTAAGATTAAATATATAATTGGAAATGATTTTGCAGAAGAAAGCTAAAGTCTAGTGTACATTGAAAAGGAAATTATTGCAGACATGTAAATAGCTTACTGTACACTTTAATTAGAGTTCTACTAGAAGACAAGATTCAATCGATAAATCTCTATAAGAGATTCATATGGAAATGAAAATCTTGCTGTATAGATCCAAAAATCCAAAAGCTATGATGACAAACTGAACTGTGAAATAGTTTCTTTTCCTTAAAGTGATCTGGGGAGGTTTTTTGTTTTTTGTTTTTTTTTGGGTCTGGTCGTGGGGCCTGAACTCTGGGCCTGGGCACTGTCCCTCAGCTCTTCAGCTCAAGGCTAGGGCTCTACCACTTGAGCCACAGCACCACTTCCGGCTTTTTCTTTTTGCTTATGTGGTGCTGAGGAATCGAACCCAGGGCCTCATGCATGCAAGGCAAGCGCTCTACCACTGAGCCACCTTCTCAGCACCATGGGGAGTTTTTGCCATATAAATTTTTAATACCTTTGTCTAATGGATTGTCTTTTTCTTATTCATGTGGCATTTGCAAAAGGAAGGTATTTTTTTCCTTAGGGGCTGATTATGTTTGTATCTCAAGTTGATTTTAGTCTTGAGATTTTCTGTTCTACTGAGTCTGTGAGAGATAATGTTGATTATTTCAGTAATCATCAATGGATGGGATTAAAAAAATTAAAAAAAAATTTTGCCAGTCCTGGGGCTTGAACTCAGGGCTGTGTTCTATCCCTGAATTGCTTTTGCTCAAGGTTAGTGCTCTCTCCTTTGAGCCACAACTCCACTTATGGCTTTTTTGGTAGTTTATTGGATATAAGAGCCTCACAGGTTTTCCTGCCTAGGCTGGCTTCAAATTGTGATCCTCAGATCTCAGTATCCTGAATAGTTAAGGTGCCAGATAAGAGCCACCAGTGCCTGGCTTTGGATGGAATGTTTTTGTGAGTACTAAATGAGTTGAAGAGTTGAGCAGAACAAACAAACAAAAAAAAACCCCACCCTAATTATTTGACAAAATGCTTTAAGAGGTGAATTAATGTTTTTCTACAAAGGATCTCATGGTAAGTACTTTAGGCTTTGTGGACCTTGTGCCATAATCTTCCTTATTTTACTTTAATAAGAATTAAAAATTCAGAAAAGATTGTAAACCATATAAAATAGTCTAGAAACTAGATTTGGACTACAAACCATATTTACTAATCCCAAATTAGATATATAGTGTAGAAAAGAGTAATCATACAAAAATCCAGGGGAAAATTGAACACACAGAATAGAATGAGATTTTTAACTAAAACCTTCATCAAAAACATGGAAGACAAGAAAAGAAAGGCTGGAAAGAGGACATTTTGAGGATGTAAAGGATAGAAAATTTCTAAAAGTACTAGTAATTTTTAAAGATATCGATCTATATATCTAAAAAGTCTAATGAATTCTAAGTAGGATCAGTAAAAACAATCCTCATCAAGCATATTATGGCAAATTGGAAAATATTTTAAAGCACAGTTTTGCAGTTGGTAGGAATCTTAAGCCATGTCTCTGTTTTTAATAGAATAATGAGACAATTACTATTACTATACCAAAATAGGTACAGCCTATTTCTCAGATACATTAATGAAGGGAGGGAGTGAAAATCAATGAGCCAATGGTTACATTTTGCCTTTTTTGTGTGACACTTGAACTTGGAGTCCCTTCCTTCCTTCCTTCCTTCCTTCCTTCCTTCCTTCCTTCCTTCCTTCCTCCCTCCCTCCCTCCCTCCCTCCCTCCTTTCCTCCCTTCTTTCTTTCTTTCTTTCTTCTTATGTCTGGTGCTTTACCTCTTGAGCCTGCCTCCATGTCTCACTTTTTTGCTACTTAATTGGAGATAGAGTCTCTTGGATTTGCCTGTCTGGGATGGGTCTGAACCTTAATTCTCAGGTCTGACTCTCAGTAGCATGAGCTACTGTTACCCAGCTACATTGCCTTTTCTTTTTTCTTCTTCAGTGAAGTTGTGTACACTATATTTGTTTGTTTGTTTTTGTTTGGTCATGGGGCTTGAACTCTGGGCCTGGGCCCTGTCCCTTAGCTCTTCAGCTCAAGATGAGCGCTCTACCACTTGAGCCACAGTGCTACTTCTGGTTTTCTGGTGGTTTATTAGAGATAGGAGTCTCACGGAGGAGCTGGGAAGATGGCTCAGTGGTAGAGTGCTTGCCTCGCATGCATAAGGCCCTGGGTTCTATTCCTCAGTACCACATAAGCAGAAAAAACCAGAAGTGGCGTTGTGGCTCAAGTGGTAGAGCGCTAGCCTTGAGCTGAAGAGCCAAGGGACAGTGCCCAGGCCCAGAGTTCAGGCCATGACTGCCAAAAAAAAAAAAGGAGTCTCACGGAGTTTCCTGCCTGGGCTGGCTTTGAACCACAATTCTCAGATCTCAGCCTCCTGAGTAGCTAGGATTACAGGTGTGAGCCACCAGCACCAGGCTACACTGATTATTTTTGAGATAAAGTCTTGCTTCTTTTTACCTGGGCCCATCTGAACCATGATCCTTTATTTATAATTCTCAATATAGCTGATATAACAGGCATATATCAACATGCCAAGCTTTTGAAAATAACTATTAATGGAGATGATTATCATTGACTTTTTGCCTAGGCTTGTCTCAAATTTTAACTCTCCTGATCTCTACCTCCTGAAGAGCTAGGATTACAGGAGTGAGACATCAGTCCCTGGCTGTTCTACTGCTTTGAAGCTTTGAAAAGTTGTCTAAATTAGAAATGGTATAAAACAAATTTTCACTGAATCCAGAGCAAGTTTAACTTTAAACTAACTTTAAATTTATCTTTAAAGACTTTAACTCCACAGTCAGCCCAGTTTTGTCCTGTAAGACTGCATCTGACCTTGAACATATGTTATATGTATAAATTAGGAACTTCCAGAAATTTGGAAACTGCAAGATTGAATTTCTTATGAAGCAGGGCGGGGTGGGGGGGAGAAAGGAAATAGTCAGAATGAGATAAGCAAGCAGAAGAAGGATGATGACTAGCAGAAGGAGGGAGACAGGGCAGGGCAAGAAAGCAGATCAAGATCTAAAATTACTTCGTTTGAAGCCTAGAAAAGCAGAGTCCTATCGTGACCCTATGTAGGCCCTTTTCCTACTTTGGAAAAGGGTAAATCAATCTGAAATAAAAAAAAAATGTTTATAATACTTATTGCCAGGTCATTACAGATCTGTCATTGTTACAATATATTGGATTTTGCCAGAAAACCATGCAGACATCCAGGTACAAAGAACAAAGAAAAGGTTTATTGCCAGTAAAGGGACTGGCAAGACCCCTTCTCACAAGAGAGGAATTGTCTGAGGTGACCTATATAATCTACTGAGGCTTGAAGGGACTAGAAGGGGGTAGGAAGCTGATTCCTTGGTGTGGACGTGTGGACCAGGGCCTTCATCATGGCGGACTAGGATTTATGGCTGCTGTCCAAGTAGAACATAAGGGGCCTTGCAGCTGCCCAGACCTGAAGGTCACTCTAAGGGGCTCTGGCTGCTTTATATAGTAGTAGCTGCCCCAGAGGAGTGCCATCTCATGGCAAAGGGGGGTTAGAGGCTGATTATTTACTGCCTTTACTATATGGGCCTAGTGTTGCCTAGGAAAGGAGCATGGTAAGCTGTGGAAAGGGGAAGGAGCATGTTAAACTATGGGAAGGGAGCTCATTGTGTTAAGTCATCAGATTTTTGAAGAGCAGATCGCTTTCAAATAAGCATTGAAGCCCAACAGGAGGCTTCTAAATTAAATATATTTAATATTTAGTAATAAGCAACTGACTTTTAAACAATACATTCCTAGATATATTATTTTCTCTTCAAAATAACTGAATTAAAGCTGGGCAACACTGGCTTATGCCTATAATCCTAGCTACTCAGGAGGCTGAGATCTGGAGGATCTTGGTTCAGTGCTAGTTCTGGAAGTAAAGTTCATGAGGTAAACTGGAGGTTTGTCTCAAATGATAGAGTGCAAGCTAAGCAAGCTCAAAGCCCCAAGTTTAAATCCTCCCTAATTGAATTTGAACCAAAAAGCAGAGATGTGATTTTGTTTTTCTCAAAAGTTCTGCTCAGTATTAACTCAGAAATAGAAAAGATTTTCCCTCTTCATTTTTTCCTTTCTTTTCCTTTTACTTCTTCTTTGTTTTTGCCAGGCCTGGGGCTTGAACTCAGGCTTGTGTGTTCCCTCTAAGCTTTTTGTGCTCAAAGTTAGCATTCTACCACTTGAGCCACAATGCCACTTACTGCTTTTTGGCAGTTAACTGGAAATAAGAGATTTTCCTTCCTGATGTGGCTTTGATCCTCAGATCTTGCCTTCTGAATAGCTAGGATTACAGACATGAACCACCAGTATGCAACATTTTTTTTTGTTTTTTTAAGGAAAGACTTGAAATGATAAATAGGAAACCTATAAATTTACCATCTACATGGTATGTATATAATTTTATAGATAGTTTCATTTGCTGCCTCTTTCTTTCTCTGCCTGTGTTTGTCTCGTTTGTGGACATCAGGGAATTTTACCTTGATGGCAGTGAAGCCAACTTGGATCATTGTTATGTTGTAACTATATTCCCCGAAGAGGTCTGGATCTTTCTATACTTTCTCTATGACAGCTTAGTGGCTTTACCAAACACCTCCTCCACATCCTATCCATGGCATGTTGCATAGTGCCTACCTACACTGGGTTCTCACTTTCATCAATGAATGTTTTTGCTGTATTATGTTCCCTGATTCTTATTCCTAAGTAGCCCTAATCTTGTTCATGAGAACTAGTATTACTTCCTGACCTTGTCTACCTTGTTGTCTCATTTCTAAAACTAAACTTAGATCTCTGTTTTAAAATTTTTTCTTAAATTTATTTTTGTGCTGGTACTGGGGCTTGAACTCAGGGTGTGGACTTTATCTCTTAGCTTTTTCCTTTCAAGGCTAGCGCTCTACCACTTGAGCCACAGCTCCACTTCTGGCTTTTTGTTGGTTAATTGGAGATAAGAGTCTCATACAGTTTCCTGCCTAGACTGGCTTTGAACCGAGTAGCTAGGATTACAAGTAAGAGCCACTGGCACCTGGCTTGTATACATTTTCCATAGCAGTTACATTGTAGAGTATTGCATGGCAGTTGAACAGTGTGCTTTGTACCGAAGCATAAATTGCAATGCGTATGAGTTCTGATGACAATTGAGGTTTGTGTGCAATTATGTGTTTATCAAATTAGTGATTTATATTAGTAGGTACAAGTTGTGTGAATTACATGTGCCTCACGGGTGGTCTTGTCTCTGAGCTGTTTTTTGGAAAAATAGTTTATTTACTGAAATAAAATGAAGAGTACAATTTTCCTGGCACTCAGTCCTGTAGGAAATTCTTTGCTTTTATTTCAGTTCCTATAAGGTTAACCAAAGATATTATTTAAAAGTAAATTCCTTCTGTCTTTTATAGTGTGATAGCTTTTTGGTATATGGAGTTCACTGAGATCTATAAGGTTTAGGTAGGTGTGTGTGTGTGTGTGTGTGTGTGTGTGTGTGTGTGTGTGTGTG
>NW_012267459.1:294807-314588 GCF_000151885.1 Dipodomys ordii
CCCTCCCATTATAGTGATAATTGAATCTAAAGAAATTTTTCTGCTGTATTCTAAGATGAGGGAGTGATACTGGAAGATTATGAAACAGGAGGTTTATTCTTCGGTCCAACAGATGTACTGAGTATCTGGATTTGGGTACCTGGGAATGCACAGGGCATAGAAGGTCCCTTAAGTGGATGTCTAAGTTTTGTTAGGTTGAGGTAAACAAATGACAGACCAAGATAGCAGATATGCCTTCATGGACAATAGAAGAATCTTGTATGAAGGAGTGCTTTGAGTATTATAGGAAAGCAGGTGTCTTTAGATATAGGTGTCTATGTGGTCAATATCTATGAGGTTCTCATCTATGCAGCCTATGTCTACACAGCCCACATCTGTCTAGCCTTTTGCTGTGTACTTGTGTTTATACAGTTTGAGTCTATGTGTTTTGTACTTATGGGGTCAACATATGTGTGGTCAATGTCTATATAACCCATGTGTATATGGTCCATGTCTATATGATCTGTGTCTTTAAGTTCCCTTCTTGTATTCTGTTCTTCTCTGTCTGTCCCATGTAGCTCTTCTCTGTGGGCTCAATCAATATAGGCCATAGGAAAATGCATGCTTCTGAAACCAAATTGGTACGTCGTAGCTGGATAAGCTCTTAAATGTAGACTCAGTTCAAGTTGTAGAGCAGTTTGAACCCACCAAGATCTTGCTGCTATGCTGCTTTCATAAGAGCAGTTCTGGAGTGCTTTGAAATCAGTCATATCTCCTCCTGTAGCCCATAAGGAAATATTTGCCTCACAAACCAAGCTACATCTTAGCTGAATGAGCTCCCCCCCCCGACCCCCACCTCCAAGCCCTCAGACTTGAACTCATGGTCTGGCACTATCCTTGAGCTTCTTTTGCTCAAGGCTAGTACTCTACCACTTGAACCACAGTGCCACTTCTGGCCTTTTCTGTTTATGTGGTACTGAGGAATTGAACCCATTCATGCTAGGCAAGTACTCTACCATTAGGCCACATTCCTGGTCCCTGAATAAGCTTTTAAGGGTAAATTTCATTTCAAGGAGTAGAGTAACTGGAACCCACTAGGATCTTGTTTCTATTCTGCTTTCATAAAGAACAATTCCAAATTGCTTTAAAATCATACATTTCTTCATGTATAGCTCTTAGGGAAATATATGTGTCTGTGTAGCTAACAGACACATCCATGGGGCTAGCATCCATGCAGCCCATGTCTATGCAGTTTGCATCTATGACATATCTATGTAGCCTGCATTTTGTTTCTGACATATATGTGTCCCAAAAGTGTATGTGTCTGTCATCTATGTGGCCCAATCCTATCTGGCTTACCCATTTGTAGGCCACAGGAGTATATTCATGTCTATGAGGACTATGACTATGTGTCACAGATCTGTTTGGTTGATATATAGAGTCTGCATTTCATGTCTTTCTGGGATCTGGTCTGTGCTATATGAGTCTATGTGACAGATGTTTATGCGCCTCACATTCATAAGACTTACATGTATGTATTCCTTGCCTATGCCCCTAATGCCTATCTGGCCCTTTACTGTACAGTGCACGTTTATGCAGCTCATTTCTATGAGACCAGGGTCTCATGGAAGAGGCCACTAAATTGCACCTTCTAAAGATGCCACCACATCTCAACAGTGCCATAGGCCTGTGATAAAGCCTTTAGTACATGAACTTTTGGAGAACAACTAAGATCTTACCCATTATAGACAAGGAAACTGGAGGAAGCACATATTTGTAGGCAAAAATGGCCTGGCCAGATGTCTGGACTTCAGTGTGTCAGTGGACAGACTGCCGTGTTGAATTCAGATATGACTGTGGCTGGAGATGCCAGCTCTCACCACTATTCTCATATGTTCTATGAGCCAGGACACACTTGACAACAAAAAATTTGTGTGTCAAGTGCATTGAGTGTATATGGCTGACACTGATTGTATTGTCTGAGAAGTTGTGCTATCTATCAGAAGGTGACTTGGTAAACTTGGACTTGGGGTGGAAGGATGCTTCATTCAGAAATTTAAATATATAATGGTATCAAGTATATGTTCCTAGCTCAGACAGCCTGTCTACATACTCCCAGAACACCTTCACTTTTACTGACTTAATAATTTTGCTAATCTTTCCTTGTAGACCATTCTCTGTGATCCACACTTTTTCCTCTTAGTGTTACTTGCTATAGTCAGGTAATGTTGAAATACCCTACCCCAGAAACCATTCATTCTCCTTAAGATGATGTCATGCAGCTTCACATTGTCCTTTGTGTTAGTTAATCCTGCTGTATTTCCAGTTCTGGATGAATGTCTCCAACCTTCCACTCCTCTATGCCTCTCTTTCTGCAGTCCACACTTGAAAATGAGCTAGTGATTTTAGGCCTCTCCTGCCTTTGTTTGGTTCCTTTGTCTCAGTACTGGTTTTTACCTTTCCTAATTCAGGTTGGGCAGCACTCTCTGTCAGTCTCTTACACCTGCTATGATTGTCATACCCTACATGGTTTAAACAGCAGAAATTTATCATTACAATTTGGAAGCTGAAGGTCCAAGTTCAGGTGTTAGTAGCTCCCCGCTGAGGTCTGAGGGAGGAATCTATTCCCAGATATCTTCCAACTTCTGGAGGCCTCAAGCACGCTTGTCTCCCACTGCACAACTCTGTAAATTCCCCCTTTTCATAATAAGAGCACCAGTTCTGTTGGATTAGGGCCCACTTAAATGCCTCTGTTCTTAACTTGATTACCTACACAGACCCTAACTCCAAATAAGGTCCCACTCTGAAGGTAGGGCTTAGTATGTCTTTTATTGTGAAGCACAAGTCACCTCTAACCCTGTCCTTTCTTTCATAGCTTGGTGTGGACATTCATCATAAACATCCTTAGCCCTTGTGTGATACTTGATGCTCAGTCCTCTCTCATACAGGACCTAGCTTAGTTAATAAATAGGTCTGTTAGTCAACCGTCCCTGTAAACTCTTCTGTCATATACATCCTCTGACTTGTTATTGTTCTTTTTTAAAAAAAAAATTATTATTTTTTATTGTGAAAATACTGTACAGATGGGTTACAATTACATGGGCAAGATAATGAGTACATTTCTTATCAAGCATTGTAGCCTCCTCCTTTGTTTCCCCTTCTAATCCCTTCCCAGCCTTCCATACCCCCCCACCCAATCCTCCCCCCTCCCCCACCAAAGTTGTAAAGTTTGTTTTCGACATGACAACTTGTACTTATATTGTTGCAACGATCTCTAGTGTCCTTGATGGCAAGAAGATGAGCAGCTATGTCGATTCCACCTTTGTACTTAGACTTACAGAGTGAACACATGACTGTTACCAAGTGAATACCACATTTCTAACACTAGCTGTACACCATTGTAGCCACTTCAATTTAGGTATAGTTTGATTTGGAAAAAAAATTGATTTAGGAAGGGCAATAGAATGACAAACCATATAACTAAAAATATAAAAATTTAATGTTTTCTAATGTTAAAACTAAAAACTATAGTGAGTTTGGTAGGGTGGCTCACATCTGAGATTCAGGAGGGTTATGGTTCAAGGAAATGGTGTGCAAAAAAATTGAGAGACTCTTTCTCAATCAGTTGCTGGGTTTGGTAGCATATGCTTGTCATCCAAGCTATGTGGGAGGCTGAAATCTGAAGGATTTCAATTCTAGCTAAGCCCAAGCAAAAATATCTGTGAGACTATCTCAACAGAAAGAAGTTGGGTGAGATGACATGTGCCTGTCATCCCAGCTAGAGTGGAAAGTATAAGATAGGAGGATTGTGATCCAGGTGTAGGCCTATACAAATAAGTGAGATCCTATTTCAAACTAACCAGTGCTATAGAGGGCTGCCATAGACCAGCCTAGCAAGTTCAAATCCCAATATGGTTTAAAAGAAAATTTACAACAAATGCATAGATTCTATTAGGTCTATATTCATGGTTTAAAAGATGAAAAATCCCTTCCAAGCTTCTTTAGGAATACCCTTTCATTTTGTATGAAGCAATAAATAGCTCAAGATGTAAATATCTTTATTTCACTGTATTGAAATGCTGCCAAATAGTTTATACTGGATAAAATGTTGCATATACTATATGGCTAGTCTCTAACTTTGGAAGAGAGTGTTCTGTTGGGCAGAAGCTAGCATAAACTGGGCAGCAGGGGCCAGCAGACATCATCTTTCATTCTTTCCTTTCTCATGGAGATCACTTCCTCTCTTCCCCTAACCACCCTACTTTCCTGTGATTTTATGCTTCATTTAGATAACTTCTATTTTTCAGCCTAAAACCTCCAACCACAAAAAAGTCACTTAAGCACAAATTGATCTGATTTCATTAATTGGATCAATTAATTACTAATTTTATGCTAATATTCTTACTGTAATTGAGAGAGAATGTATGGTGTGCATAAAAGAGTAACATTATATTACAGATCATATGGCAGAGACAGTTTAATTTTATAATAAAAGCAGTGGCAATCTTCGACATAGACACTACCATTATTCAGTTAAGGGCTCTTCTTCCTCCTTCTCAGCAAGGGATGGGGAGGGAAAATCAGGCCTATGATTGGATATGCTTTACTTCAAATATTTTATTTCTAAATGAATTAAGACCATATGGTCACAGAAACCCCAAAAGTAGGTGGTTCCAGGATTTAATTTTGTGGCCTTGCAAGTATTGCTAGTTTTGTTTGCAAATAGTGGAGAATAATGCATGCATAGAACAATTTATAACTCACATGATCCATTGGGGGAAACAAGCCCACTCCAGGTGCTGTACCTAGAGGAGAGAAGTGGCAGCATAGCTCTTCCATAGAGATGACTAATTAGTAGTCTCAGCCCTCTCCCTCTTTCATGTAACAACACTTATCTTTTGTGACACTAATTTCACAGTGTCAGTTTTCCTGCCAATTTGCGCCTGCCCTAATCCTCATTTCACATGCATCACCGCTCCTCTGTAATTGATGAATCTTGGCTTGAGGGGAATGATTTTATGTGACAGAGCTGTGGTTTGCTAAATGCAACTGGCTCTTATCCTCTCCTGAACAAAAAGACTTTCCAGATTGTTTCTTGAAAGAACAATTCCACGGGAAATCTTGACAGCCCTTACGTTGAGACATATAAAATATGCTTCTTAATAAATACATGTTGATGCTAATCAGATAAATGTAGTGTTGAATGATAACCTAACCAAGACGATTGGTTAATGAACAGGATGTTTATTCTCTCAGTACTTTGGACATACCAAAGGCAACTGCATCATCTGTTGAAAAAAGATCCTAAGGAGTCTTATTTCTCATCCTTCATTTCAAGTTACCAGAGCAATAACTACTTCTGGAACTGACATGAAGTATTTTCTAGGGATTAAGTCTGGTTCAAAGGCCTTCGGCTGTGCCTGAGGCCACAGGCTTCATGTATGTAATAAATGCAGGTCCCTCATTGTCACAGCTTAATTACAGTATTTACATCTTAGTTGTTGACCTTGGATTTTCTAGGACTTTGGGCTTGTTAAGCATGATTTGCTTTGCAGTTTCTGGCTCAGCAAGCAAATAACTTTTCTCAGATAATTGCTAAGGAAAACCAGATTTGTGGATATGGGAGGGGGAAAACTGGTCTTCAGAACTGACAGCAGCCCTGTCCAATAGGGCATTCAGCAGTTACCAACCTTGAGTTGTGACCTATATTTCTTTTCTTTTCTTTCCTTCCTTTTTTTCTTTCCTTTTTCTGTCTCTCACCTCTCTTCCATGTGTAGTAATACCTAGACTGAGTACTGTCCTTTAGCTTTTTCACTCAATGCTGGTGTTCTGCCACTTGAGCCACACCTCTACTTATAGCTTTTTTGCTGATTAATTGGAGGTGTCTTACAGACTTTCCTGTTCAGTCTGGCTTTGAACCTCAGTCCTCATAGTTCAGTCTCCTGGGTAGCTAGGATTACAGGAATGAGCCCCCAGCACCAGGCTGTGACCTGTATTTTCAACCTACCAGCTATATATAAATCAAGAGTTCCCACAATCCCTTCTTCTGATTTGATGATTTTCTACCATAGCCAAAGGAAATACTCCATTTATGTTTATCCATTTGTTGTAAACGATATTGAAAGATTATTAGACTTTGCCAGAGAATGACGCAGACATCCAAATGAAAGATTATTAGACTTTGCCAGAGAACCACACAGAAATCCAGGTACAGAGAACAAAGAAAGGTTTATTGCTGGGAAAGTGGCTGACAAGACCCTTCTCATGAGGGAGAAGTAAGAGGAAGCAACGGCTATTGTCTGAGGTGATCTATATAACCTAGGAGGCTTAGGAGGAGCTAGAAGGGGCTAGGAGGTGGAGACTCTGGTGTGGATGTGTAGACCAGGGGCTTCATCATGGCGGACTAGGATTTATGGCTGCTATCCAAATAGTAGATAAGGGGTCCTGCAACTGCCCAGAGCTGAAGTTCACTCTAAGGGGCTCCTATTGCCTTATGTGGTGGTAGCTGCCCCAGAGTTGTGCCATCCCAAGATAAAGGGAGCTGGAAGTTGATTATTTACTGCCTTTACTACGTGGGCCTAGTGTTGCCTAGGAAGGGAGCATGCTAAGCTGTGGAGAAGGGAAGAAGTGTGCTAAGCTATGGGAAGGGAGCTCATTTCACTAATAGGTATTATGAAAAGTATAGTGTGGGCTGGGAATGTGGCTTAGTGGTAGAGGGCTTGCCTTTCATGCATGAAGCCCTGGGTTCAATTCCTCAGTACCATATAAACAGAAAAGGCTGAAGTGGCACTGTGGCTCAAGTGTTAGAGCACTAGCCTTGAGAAAATGAAGCTCAAGGACAGTACCCAGGCAGTGAGTTCAAGCCCAAGGACTGGCAAAAAAAGTATTGTGTAAGAGATGCCCAGGGAAGGGTTAGTAGAAAGGGGTTTGAGATTTCTGTGCCTTCTAGGCATACCACTCTGCAGAAGCACCTATCCCTACAAATATGCTCAGTTGTTTATTCAGAAGCTGTATGTATTTGTCAGCTTTCCAATGTGTTGACAAAATACCAGAAATAAGCAACTTTAAAAGGAGGAAAGGTTTATTATATTTGGGTCTTTTTTTTTCTTAGGTTTTTGTCCATGGTTGACCCAGTTGCTTTGGGGCCTGTGACAAGACAGAAAACCATAGGGACAGGAGTATGAGACTCCATGGTAGAGAGGGAAGAGGAGAGAGAGAGAGAGATAGGGAGGGAAGAAAGGAGGAAAGGAGAGATATAGAAAAAGGAGGAGGGAGGCAGAGCAGCAGAGAGGCAGAGAGACATGGAGTATGTAGTGGTGGTCCATGGAGGGGAGGAAAGGAGGAATGGGGTCTTTCAGTCCCCTTCAGGGGCACACTCCAAATGACCTAACTTCATTCCTCTAATCTCTACCTCTTAAAAATTCTACCACCTTCTTAGAGCATCATCAGCTGGAGACCAAATCTATCAGTATATGACCTTTAAGTTCTAAATAGCCAGTGACTCATGCCTGTAATCCTAACTACTCAGAAGGCTGAGATCTGAAGATACTGGTTCAATGCTAGTTAGGGCAGGAAAATTTGTGAGACTCTTATCTCCTATTAACCACCAAAAGGCTGGAAGTGGAGCTGTGGCTCAAGTGGTAGAGCAATAGCCTTGAGCACAAAAGCTCAGGGACAGTATTCAGGTCATGAGTTCCTGCACACACATGCATGCGTGCACATACACACACACAATCTAAAACTTATATAACTCTCTCCGCACACTTTTTTGGCTGCTTCATTATATAGGTGTGATTGGTTAAGTCATTGGCCATTGGTGACAAGCTCAACCTTCAGTCTCTCTCTGCTGGAAAGAGCTCAAAATCCCAACCCTCTAACCTTGCCTTGATCTTTCCTGTGGCCAGACCCTTATGTGCAGGTGCTGAGGAACTCCCAGTCACCAAACATCTTACCAGCACACAAATGACACTCCTGTCACTCAAGAGATTCCAAGGATTTTAGGATCTGTGTGTCCAGAAATGAAAGTGAAGACAGAATATATATTTTACAGAATCTTTTCTATTTTTCACCAAGGCCCTCCTACTGTATGCTCTGAGGATTCTGTCCTACATCTCAGACTCCAGATTACTTCATTCACTCTTGAAGACCTTGAATGAAATCCTAGTTCATGAGCAGCTTGTTAGGTAGAGAGGACATTAATTAGCTAAGCAGGGAAACATGACCTGTGGACTATGTGGGCTAACTCCATGGAAAAAGTTTCAGAGCAAGATTGAGAGTCAGTGTTAAGTATGTCTTTAATTCTTTACTCAGCTGGGAAGTTTCCCTTCTCTATAGGAAACCGAAGCTTCTTTGATTTTCCAGGTTTTTCCTCACTTTCCTAGCCACACCAGGGTTTACTCCTGGCAGATAATTTGGTTAAATATTTGTATGACTTAGTGACAAGTTGTTTTAGCTTTGTACTTTGTCACAACTAAGTCCCAAAGTATTTTTTTAAAAAAGATCCTGCTGACTTGTTTAGTTCAGTTTCCGTTTGATCCCATCAGTAAAGAATAATAAAGTTAGCTTTCTCATAAGTATGATGAGATTCTTTATAATAACCTTTGGAGAACATTACCCACCTGGTCAAGTTTGCAAATGCAAACAAGTAGTCAAGTAAACATGCACACAAGGTAAGTGATCTCCCTTGCAGAACTGCATGTCAGGAGACCTCTTCTGGAGTATTCTTTATAGGTTCCAATGTCTTTTTTTCAGGATGATTAATTTTACACAGCAGTGTAGTGTCTAAGATGATGAATATAGGTATTATACATCATCAGACTTAGGAGAGCTTATTTGAATCCCAGCCCTATCCTCCATTCCAGAGAGAGAAATAAAGAGAGAAGGGTTGCGGGGAGGACAGAAACAAAGAAAATAAGCAAGACCACTACTTTGTCTTTTTAGAAATCTTATAGTTGGGCATTAAAGTTAATTTATCATTTTCTTCCTATCATTGCTCTTTCAATAGCAGCCATAATAAGGAGTATGATGTAGTAGCCATTTCCTGTAAGTTGTAGGAAGATCTGCATCCCGGGAGGAGCTTAGATATAAAACAACTTGGTCTTTTCTTGGAACTAAGAGGACATAGCAGGAATGATTCCCTATATGTTTCTCTTGCTTTCTTTGTGATCTTACAACAGCCTGTGCAGAATTGGCTACACTATTGAACAAAAGACGACACATTTTTCTTTTTAGCATTAGTATATGAAAATTTCCAAATATATAGGGGCTAAAGTCCGGGAAGTTTATATAGCAAATGGGATTTGGGAATAGTCTAAATAACCTATCCCACTTCAAAAAGTACTGCTCCCATTAAAGTTTTTATTACTCGTTCACTTGACTCAAGAATCAAAGCAAATGACCTTTCTGAGTTGTAATCTTTTACTCATGTATTTGGGAAAATAAATACAGAAGTAGCTTTCTGCGCTGTATATGCTCTAAAATTTAGTTGCAAAAGTCAAGGTGGAGACATAGAAATGAACATAGAAATTTAATGAATAAAATAATAAAAAGAAAAGCAATAACTTGGCCTTAAAGTAACATTACTGGACTGGGGGTATAGCTCAAGTGGTAGACTACCTTTCTAGCAAGCATGAGTCTCTGAGTTCAAATCCCAATACTGCTTAAATAAGTACATACATGCATATAGACAGAAATGAATAGACACAAAGACATAAAGACATAATACAGATAATAAGTAAACACATAAGTATATACATAGATAAATAACATTCATTCAAGATCAAAGGGAAATAAGGTCTACCTTACAAATATTTTTTGTTGATGGAAAAGCAACATAAATATTTATAGTGATGGGTAAAAACATATTTTAGTGCTATGTCTAAAAAAATTTACTAAATTCTTCACCAGAAAACTTGTGGATTTTCAGGATTGACCAAGCCAAGGATAAGAACCACATAGTGTCTTGTACATCTTGTCAAATGCTTTTTCTGCATCTTTTGAGATAATCATGTGGTTCTTATCCTTGCTCTTGTTGATGTGATGAATTATATTAATTGATTTGTGTATATTGAACCCGCTTTGCATCCCTGAAATGAATCCTGTTTGATAGTAGCGTATGATTTTTTCGATGAATTGTTGAAGTCAATTGGCCAAAATTTTGTTAAGAAGTTTTCTATCAATGTTCATCAAAGGAATAGGTCTATCATTCTCTTTCTTTGATGAGTCCCTCCCTGGTCCTGGTTTTTTTTTCCACTTCTGGCCTTTTGGTTGCTAATTTGAGATAAATTCTCATAAACTTTCCTGCCTGGACTGGCTTTGAACCATGATCTTCAAATCTCTACCTCCTAAGTAGCTAAGATTACAAGTGTGAGTCACTCATGCTTGGCCTTTTTATTTCTTTTTAATGAGAAATAATTGAAAGTTCCAAGCATTTTCATCATTTGCTTTCTCTAACACTCTTCATGTTTATTCACAGTTACAGTTAACTCTTTGGTCTTAGACTAATCATAAGTCTCCAGAGGGAGGTAAGGACAGTGAAGGCTTAACCTTGGAACAATTACTCCAGTGTTTAGCAATTAGTTTGGAAGCTATGAAAGCAATTACCCGTTCATCAGCCAGCACTTGGTTTCTTTATTTATTTGAGAACTAGTAAAATATCTCTCGCAATTACTCTGATGAATGTTTCCTTGAATTGTAAAAAGCAAAGGAGCAAAACTAAAGAAAAGTGAATTTACATTACTGTACCTATTAGGTTTCAATGTTTCCAATATGTGTCAATTTCATCATATGTGATGGAAACTGCTCTGTGATAGGGAACAGGTGACTAAAACCTTGATTCCAGGTTTAATATCATGAAGGATGACTACTCAGATATCATTTAAAAAATATTGCCGTGGTGTGTGTGTGTGTGTGTGTGTGTGTGTGTGTGTGTTGGTTGGTCCTGGTGCTTGAATTCAGGGTCTAGGCACTAATCCTGAGCCTTTTTTGCTTAAGGGTAGCACTCTAGCACTTGAACCACAGCTCTTTTCTTTCAGCTTTTTGGGAGTTCATTGGAGATAAGAGTTCAGTAGACTTTCCTGCTCATTTGGCTTCAAACTGTGATCCTCAGATCACAGCTTCCTGAATAGCTGGGATTACAGGTGTGAGCCACCAGCACCCAGTTTAGATGTGTGTTTTTTTTTTGTTTCTGATTCTGTTTTTCTTTTAAACAGTGCATAGTTTTGTTTTGATTGGTTTTGAAACTGTTGAGTGATCTGTTGTTTGGTTTTACTTATTTTCACTCACCTTGATGTTTAGAAAGGGCTCCATGTTTTCACAAAGGTGTTTATTCTTAACACATTTCTGATGCTCTGTGGGTGACTTTCCTGTTTTTTTCTTAGGAATAGTGTTCTTGTGAGCACTCATTTATTTTTATTTTTATATTTTATACCAGTGTTAGGGCTTGAGTGCTATCTCTTAGCTATTTTCCTCAAGTTTGGTTCTCTACCATGTGAGCCACACCTCTGTTCTGGCCTTTTGCTGATTAACTGAAGATAAGAGTCTCATAAACTTTAGTTCCTGGGCTGGCTTTGAACTGGGATCTTCAGATCTCAGTCTCCTGAGTAGCTAGGATTACAGGCATGAGCCTGTGTCCTTAGTCTGTGCTGTTGGGTTGTAGGCTAAGAAAGTCATCTTCTCTAATTTTCCCCTTCTGCCTTCTTTGTCTTGGAAGAGAGAGTATTCCCCATCATGATGACATTATATAAGTGATTCAATAAACTGATCACCTGAGATGTATGTATATGTGTACATCTATGTGTGTTTTTCAGTACAAGAATTGAACATGTGCAGGTTAGCCAAGCATTTAGACCACTTGAGCTATACCCGGCTTCTTTTATTTTTATTTTTTTACATATAATTTTGTTGTTATCATTGAGATATTTTACTCTATTTTTGAGATAGGGTTTTTCTACCTTTTTCTTTAGCTGGCTTCAAACTCAGGATTTCCCAGTAGCTGGGATTACAAGTGTGTACCATCACACCTAATTTAGTGATGCAGGCTATAATAATGCCTTGATCTTGAGAATTCTTCTCTAAATATATGTTCTCTGAGTACCTCTTAGTACCTCACTGTGTTCAAGAGACCCCACCTAAATTGATATAAATTACAGGTTACTTTAACTGCATGCTTTACTAAAGGGTAATGTGGATGGTCTATCGTGGGTGTCCTTTGGAGAGTGCCTCATATCATTCAGAGTATTCGTATGGTAGCAGTTGAATGCTATCAGGGTATTGTACTAGAGATAACTGTGATTTATAGTCCCCACTGTAGAAAGATTAAGACACAGCCGGGAGGAACAGCTGTCATATGTCTCTTAACTGGACACAGAATCCTCACATTCCTTAGAACTGACCTTGAGCTTCAGCATGTCACTTTTCAAGCTCATAGCTCCAACTTTAACTGCTAAAGGCAAAGCGCACATGGAACCATGGAAAATCACCAGTAGTATAAACCAGGCTCTGTGGCTTACCCCTTGTAATCCTAGCTGCGTAGGAGGCTGAGTTTGAAGCCAGCTCAGGAAGACCAAGCTGAGAGACTCTTATCTCCAATTAACCAGGATAAAACCAGAAGTGCAGGTCGGGCTCAAGTGGTAGAGCCCCAGCCTTGAGAGAAAAAGCCTGGAGCAGTGCCCAGGCCCTGAGTTCAAGCCCCAGTACAGCGCATGCACACACACACACACACACACACACACACACACACATACACACACACACACACGCACACACATGCACACACAATTTAAAGTCAAAAAAAAGAAAAGATATAACAAGCATTGATGAAAATGTGAAGGAAAGGGAACTTGTTTGTATTACTTTGGGGAATGTGAATTAGTACATTAAGGAAAATAATAGGGGATTATTCAAAGAATTAAAAACAGTATTTCTTACTGGGTACCGTTGGCTCATGCCTGCAATCCTAGTTACTCAGGAGGCTGAAGATCATAGTTCAAAGCCAGCCTGGGCAGGAAAATCCGTGAGACTCTTATCCTCAATTAGTCATCAAAAAGCTTTAAGTGGAGCTCTAGTTCAAGTGGTAAGGGTACCAACTTTGAACAAAAGAGCTCAGTGACAGCCTTGAGTTCAAGCCTTAGGACTAGCACAACAACAGCAAAGTAGAATTTCTGGTTTACAAATGTAAGTATATATGCAAAGGAACTGAAATACCTGTGTCAGAGAAGTCTGGTCTACTATCCATCTTGAAATAAACAAGACATGGAATTAACCTAGTGTCTACTAACATAAATGGTTAAAGAAATCATGGTACATATGCACAATGGAATATTATTTAGTCTTTAAAAGTAAGAGTGTTTGCAACAATATGGAAGTACTTGGTAGACAATATGCTAAGAAAAATAAGCCAGGCACAGAATGACAAATACTTTCAAATATCACTTATATGTGAAATCAAAAGTTTGTAAAATTGTGATTACCAAGGCATGAAAATTGTGGAAATATTGGTCAAAGGATATAAAATTTTAGTTAAATAAGAAGAATGACTTTGGGGGAGCTGGGAAGGTGGGTCAGTGGTAGAGTACTTGCCTTGTATGCATCAAGCCTTGGGTTTGAACCTCAGCACCACATAAGTAGAAAAATCTGGAAGTGGTTCTGTGGCTCAAGTGGTAGAGTATTAGCTGAGGGACAGCACCCAGGCCCAGAGTTCAAGCCCCACACTGACAAAAAAAAAAGAAGAATGACTTTGGGAGATCTATTGCATGTCATGGTGATAATATTTCATAACAACATCATATACCTGGTAATTGCTGAGAGTCCAATTTTAATATTCTTCCATATATATATATATATATATATATGCAGTCTGTTACTTATGTCTTCCAATTTTGACATACTGAAAATTGATTCAAAATTTAAAGAGTATTATGTAAGCTAAGTAAACCATATTTGAGGTCGCAATCACTACAATGGGAAGAAAAGATTTATGATGTTCAATAAATTTTCTCATGGAAAATGTATATCCAGAGTGAAGAAAATTTACTTTGATATGTCATCCTTGACAATAGGTAGGCCAGTAGTTTTGTTACAATATTTGAATAAAAAATGATACTTGCTTCCTGTTATTCAAAGCATATCAAACCTCTTTGTGACTTACCATGTAATTTAGCTGAGCATCAGTGGCTCACACTTGGCAATCCTAGCTACTCAGAAGGCTGATATCTGACAATTTAGGATTGAAGCCACACTTGGAAGACAAATCTGAAAGATTCTTATCTCCAATTAACTAGCAAAAGCCAGAAGTGGAGCTGTGACTCAAATGGTAGAACACTAGCCTTGAGTGGAAAAAGCTAAGCAAGAGTATGAAACCCTGGGTTCAAACCAGTACCAGCACAAAAATCCAAAACAACAACCCAAACAAAAACCATATAATTTAGTTTACATTTGCTCATTAAAGTGAATGATTGTGCAAATGTAGAAACGTGCTATCATGTAAAATACTTGAGATACCTGCTTTACTTGCTAAGTCTAATTTAATGATGGGTATATTATTTGGTTTTTCACGTGTAATTAACACCATTATTTTCTAAAGAATTCCAGTTTTAGGAAATGGAGCCTTGAATTCAGTAAAAATTAAGACATAATAGAAACATTTGGATAGATTGGCCATTTGGTACCCAGCTCAGTGGTCTGGATGCATGAAGTAATGTCTTAGTAAGTCATCATTGATTGAATTACAGAGTTATCTCAGCAGACAGATATTTGTCTTTTGGTCTAAAATTCCCTCAGTTGTATATTTGAAAAACCAGAATTTAAAATAAATAGCTAGTACTAGTAGTTCACACCTGTAATCCTAGCTAATCAGAACATCTTAGAACATCTAATCTGAACATCTTAGTTAAAAGGTAGCTTGGGCAGAAAAGTTTGTGACTCTTAGCTCCAATTAACCACCAAACAGTGGAGCTGTAGATCAAGTGGTAGAATACCAGCCTTGAGTGAAAAAGTTAAGGTATAGGCTCCAGGCTTTGAGTTCAAGTCTCAGTACATATATATATATATATATATATATATATATATATATATATATATATACACACACATATACATACGCATATATATGTGTGTGTATATATATATATATATGTTAAAAAATTAGGGAGGCAGATGTGCATCTAGAATTACAGAATGCAAATCCCAATATGAGTGATTCTAAATATGACTCTATCTCTTTGCCTATTGGTGTCTATGTTGTTTTTTTGTCTATTGTCGCTGTGACGAGTACCCAGAGTAACAATTTATAGGAGGAAAGAGTTACTTTGACTCACTGTTTCAGAAATTCCATTTCATAGTCAGCTAGTTCATTTATTTTTAGGTTTGCAACAACACAGACACCTGAGAGAAGGCCATAGTAGAGGAAAGCTGCTCACCTCATGGTAACCAGGAAGCAAAGACAAGCATCTTTCTTTTCCTCTTATGCCATGTAGGCCCCTAGCCTATAGGATGGTATAGTCCACGTTCAGGATATGGACCGTAGTTATTTGTTTTTAGAAACACCCTTGTTAGCGTGCACATGTGTGTGCACGCGTGTGCACACACACACATGCACACACACACACACACACACAGAGGTACAAAGTGCTAATCTAGTCATCTCTCAATCTGATCAAGTTGATAAGAAAGATTAAACATCCCAATGAGCTAGCCTTACTTTGATCTTCCCTTTTCTAGATAAAAATATCTAGATACCCAGTCAATTTCCCTTTGCTTTTGAACACTCCAAAATCCGAGCAAAACCATGCTACTGTGAAGTTTCCAAAATGGTCCAACAAACCCAAAGCTATAACAAGTCCCTCTAAATCCTTTTTATTCTTTTTTTTTTTTGGGTCCGGTCGTGGGGCCTGAACTCTGGGCCTGGGCGCTGTCCCTCAGCTTTTCAGCTCAAGGCTAGTGCTCTACCACTTGAGCCACAGCGCCACTTCCGGCTTTTTTCTTTTTGCTTATGTGGTGCTGAGGAATCGAACCCAGGGCCTCAGGCATGCAAGGCAAACACTCTACCACACCTTCCCAGCCCTAAATCCTTTTTATTCTAAGACTGACCACAGTTCCTCATAGCCTGCTGGTTCCCTGATTACAAACAGCCAGGAAATCCAACATGGTTCTACTGTAGTCTGCTTCTAATAACTTGTGTTCTTTGAGATGTTATTACATAGTTACTTACTTTTTGTGTGAAAAATTAAAGGTAGAACCAGGTGCCAGTGGCTCATACTACTCAGGAGGCTGAAATCTAAGAATCAAAGACCAGGCAGCAAAACACGTGAGACTCTGATCTCCAATTAACCATCAAACAGCTGAAAGTGAAGCTGTCTCTCAAGTGGTAGAACACTACTTTAAGCAAAAAAGCTCAGGGACAGCACTTGAGCCCTGAGTTCAAGCCCCAGTACTGGTGTGTGCGTGCGTGCGCGCGCGCACACACACACTCACACAAATTAAAGGTAGGAAAATCTATCATAGGTGGCAAGTTTATTAAAGGAATGTTGATGTTAAAACCAGTTCAATTCATTTAGGTATAAAACCATTTAACAAACAGCGTCCCTTGGAAGATTGTGTGCACTGGGAAAGCAGCTAAGTAACTCTAAGCTAGATTTACAGACATAGTTCAATTTACCTTGCAGATAGGAGGAAGAGATGACCCTTTGAGACCTACTTTGAAAAAGTCCATTTTCAAAGCTATTGATTGCACTGATTACAATCACAGCAGGTTTCAACCTGCTGTCCAAGTCTGGAACTTTAGAGGAGTTAAAATCAACAAGCGTTCTGCGATCAAGTTTCATTTAATTAGAGTTTGCTGCCAAGTCATGATTTCAAGGCCAGGTTCTCTGCCAGGTGCCTTTCAACGGTGCCTGTCTGAGCTGGGGAGAACCTGCAAGATTGCTCTGGCCAGTGTTAAAGTCTTAAACCAAATCTCAGAGGCTTACGCTAAGATAAACTATCTCTGCTTTTGGGGAATCAAATGTTTTGCTGCAAATGCATAGGGGCTGTGGAAGTAGGAAGACCCTTGAAAGCTCTAACAAGAGGCAAACATTGGTATCCATTTATGAGGAAAATAGTGTATGGGATGGAGGTGTGAGGGATAAGCAAATTTTTACTTTTTCAAGTTACTCTTTTAGGCAATATATTTGGACCTTTCTCTGGTCAGGGCTTTTTCCCTTTGGAAAGCAAACACAAAGCCTTCCCTTGCCAGCTTCATGCCATTGGATTAATAACATCTTCAATACTAAGACATCAATCTGGCAGCTTTCCCTTTGGGGAAATTTTGGAGAGAGTGACCTTCCATTTCTAATAAGCATGTTATTACATTGAGAATCACATTACTGAGAGCCAAACTACTCTCTTGAATTTGCTATTAGCTATCTTACCTCCTTTTGATTTTTAATGAACTAGAACAAGTTGAAGCTAGTTGTTTCTAGTAAGGCACAATAAGGAAGGAACTCAAAATCTTCTGTATAAAACCTCTTATTTTGGATAATTTTGACTCTTCTAAATGTTGTTTGTAAAAGTCTTCTACAAAGTCTCCCTTCCTTCCTCCCTTTCTTCCTTCCTGCCTTCCTGCCTTCCTCTCCTTTTGCCAGTACCAGGGCTTGAACTCAGGGCCTCACACTGTTGCTTGCCTTTTTCATTCAAGGCTGGTGCTCTGCCATTCAAGCCATACCTCCACTTCCAGTTTATTTGCTGTTAATTGGAGATAAGAGTCTCCTAAACTTTTTTGCCTGGCCTGGCTTCAAATTAAGATCCTCAGATCTCAGCCTCCTGAGTAGCTAGAATTACAGGCATGAGCACACAGTGCCTAGCGCATATTTGTTTCTTAATTAAAATGGAGCAGGAAAACCCATTACCTTTACTCATTTTATGTTCAGATTCCTCTTCATTCATGAGTTATTTTTCTTTTTTAAAGCAAAACCAATTCTGTTCACTAAAACTGATGCTAAAATCCACATATATTATTTATGAGGCCCCAAATACCAAGAATGTATTGTGTAATACCAGACCTGTGAAGAGGGCTTAGTTTATCCTATAGTAGAACTCACAGGTATATATCCAGCTTGAAGGCTGTGGTGCTGGGGATTATGTAAACTAATAGAAACCCAGATAGCAATTGAGAAAGGACTAGATAGAAAATTGGTGCCATTTTAATATCAAACTTGCAAATAAGACAGACCTTTTTATGATGTTGACATGGAGAAATGTCAGTTGAGAGCCAAAATGTAAACCACCACCCCACAATATAAATTGAAATTGAAAGGTATTCCAGCTTAATTAAGATTACTTAGTCAAATTATACAAAACATAGTTGAAAATTTGAGTGCATCCATATACAAAGTAATAAACAGTAAACAAATTGCAAAGCTAGAAATATCCTCTTATTTTAACTAGACTTCTTGAGAGTAAAGCCTGCTGAGTAATCTTTTGGTTTTTGGCACCTAACACACCTACATAGTAAAATACCACACAGTTGCTAAGTTAAGTTATGGGATACAAGTTAGTATGTATACACTAGCATGTGTGGGATGTATAGTAGAAAAAGAAAAATTTTGCCAAGGTTAATACATAGTTGCTACCTTTTCATCTTTTTATGTGTGTGTGTATGGGCGTGTGTGCATACGCACGCACACACACACATGTGCACATGCATGTACTGATACTGGGGCTTGTGCTCAAGGCCTGGACATTGTCCTTGAACTTTTTTGCTTAAGGCTATAGCACTCTAATGCTTGAACCATAGCTCCTCTTCTGGCTTTTTAATGGTTAATTGGAAATGAGACTTTCACAGACTTTCCTGCCCTGACTGGCTTCAAACCTTGATCCTCAGATCTCAGCTTCCTGAGTTGCCAGAATTACAGGCATGAGCCACTGGTACCCAGTTTTTTCTTTAGTTCTTTTTTTTTTTTTTTTGCCGGTCGTGGGGCCTGAACTCTGGGCCTGGGCACTGTCCCTCAGCTCTTTAGCTTAAGGCTAGTGCTCTACCACTTGAGCCACAGTGCCATTTCTGGCTTTTTCTGCTTATATGGTGCTGAGGAATCGAACCCAGGGCCTCATGAATGCAAGGCAAGCGCTCTACCACTGAGCCAACTTCTCAGCCCCTTCTTTAGTTCTTTAACAATAGAATCACATATATTAGTGTTATTTGAATATGTTCTAACAACAGATCTGTAAGGACAGCCAATTTTTAAATGTACACAGTTGGATCTTTGAGAAACAGGGAGTGTTGACTTTATATATAAGTGTGCTATTTAAATACTTTTACTATAATTAAGTTCCTTAGAGTTTAAAAATATTGTGATATGTGAAATCTCTGATGCAGGTTCATTACCTGGCCTAATGATCAGATATTCACTGTAGAAACCATCTATCCTGCTCTTTCATGCCCAAATTTTGCTACTGGCCATGGTTAACCCCACCAAGATGAGGTATATGTGTTAACTTCAAAGAATACATGGTAGTAAAGGCCACAATTACTTTTCTGTTTGTACCATTATTGATTTTCATGAGAATCTTCCATTTAGATTTGCCTCATTGGTTTGTCTTTTAGACCTGGCTAGGTTAGCAACACCATTTTGGCTTTGACTATTATCTTCTAATGAGCACTGAGGAGCTTAAGACTGATCCATTTGTCATGCTCAATACCTAGTTATCTCAAGCTTTACACTCAGTAAAATGAGAATGTTTTAAGCAAACAGTGAAGAAATTATGATGATAGAACCATGGCTCTGGTGAGATATTTTCTTTTTTCCCCCTCCCTCCCTCCCTCCCTCCCT